>NC_092711.1:10481500-10499000 GCF_047496885.1 Scyliorhinus torazame
CACGGTCAGGGAGCCGCCGGCCCGGTAGCTGGAGAGGACACCGCTGCCCGGGAACGCTGACTGACCTCCTCCCTCGGGTTCCGGGCTGTCCTCCTCCTGCATCGCCACCAAACACTTGGTGCCCTTAGCGACGGCCGCTAGACACTCCGTCCCCCGGCCTTGAAAGAACGCCCTCGCCCCCGGCTCAGCCACGGTCAAGCTCTCCCACTCGACGGACGCCAGGCCGCCCTTTAGACGGAGCTTCTCGGCCTCCACGATGGACTTGGGCCCTGTGAGAACGATCCTCCGCTTGCCCTGGGTACTGATGGTCGATTGGAAACCCTGACAACCCATCAGCTCCAGGATGGGGTGAACGTGTGTGACCAGGGCCTGTTGGTCAGGCTCGATGCACTCCACCACGTTGGCGCTGTCACGTGAATGCTCCCTTACGGCCCACGCCACACGTTTTGCCTCCTCTTCGAAGCCAACAATGCAGATTTTGGACGTGTCACCCTCGCTTGTCCCTGACCTCAACCACCTGCACCTTGTTCGTCAACTCATCAGGGAATGGACTTCGTGACTGGAGCCAATCCTGAGCGTCGCCCTGGACGTCCACTTCTTCCTGGACGATTCGGCTAGTCAGGATGGACTTGGCCCGGTTGAGTTCAGGCCAGGAGCTACACAGTAGGGTGGCCCGGTCGTCTGCCAACTCTAGGGCCACGGGGAAAGAGAACAGCTCCTTGGCCAATTCCCCGGGAGCCCACGAGGCGAGGAATGCCCTCTTCTTGTCGGATAGGCGGATCGGTTGCTCCAAAACCTGGTCCATTTGGGTACTAAGATTGGACATGGCGTCCCGCACGAACGTCGGCCTTCCAGAGAAGGTGATCGAGGTGCGCGACTCATCCAGGGCCCATTTCAGGCCTGGGAAGCAGCTCGCAAGTTGCTCCTTGAAGGGTGGCCAGATGACGGAGAACCTGGAGGGATGTTCCAGCCTGGCCACAGCCCGGGTCTCCCCTCCCGCTTGAGGCCGGTCGCCCGTCTCGTCTTCGCCAAGAACCCGCTCCTGAAACCTCCGAAAGGCCCGTTCCGCCCCCTCGCCCCACCCGGCCGCGACCTCGCCGGAGGCTCCGCGGGAAGCCGGGACGAGGAGGATCGAATCGGCGGCGTCGTCCAGTCGGATTTTGCACCGAGCTCGGAGCAGCTCCTGTTGGAGGTCCCTCAGGACATCTTCCCGCTGGTCCAGGCGCTTCCTGAACGCCGGATCCACCGCGACCCTTTTCCCGGGCTCTCCGCTGTCCGCGCTCCGCCCGCTCTCCATGGAGGCGGCGGAATTCTTCAGCGACCTTCGGCCTTTCGGCATGGCTCCCAGACTGGGCCAGTTGCCCGCTGTGGGATAAGGCAAGCGAAAATTGATGAGGGCACATTGGTAAATAAACATTGCGTGGGGTCAGAGGGACCTGGGGCGGTGGGGGGGGGGGGGGGGGGGGGGGAATGGGAGGGGGAGGCTTTATATGAGCCCACAAAGCTTCCAGGACGCATTGAGAGCATAAATAGCGACGCTCACGGGATCTTGGCCGTCATGAATGGATTTACTGACGTAACCTGAACCTTTATAAAACGCTGGTTAGGCCTCAATTTGAGTATTACGTCCTGCTGTGCTCGCCTCGAGCTCGGGAAGACGCGAGGGGACCCCGAGGGATGCGCCGGGCCTATTCCAGGGATGGGGAACCTCGGGAGGGGACGGGAGATTTGGCGGAATGGTGTCGGGAACCCAAAAGGCGGAAGCTGGGACTGTCCACCCCCGGGAATGCGGCACAACATTGCCCCAGTCCCCGCGCCGGCCTCGCAAAGCCTGAGGCCTTCTCCAGCCTCAATGGGTGAATATTAACACTTGAAATGGACTTCCGGGTGCGGCTATGCAGAGCTAGGTCGCATATTCGGTAGCTCCCGCTTGGAACGGACTTTTGGGCTCTTTTGCAGGGCCCCCACGGCATTTGTTTGACATTTCCCGGTGTGGGAAGAAGACTGCAACACTCCCCTGACAGTGTCCCCCAGGAATGTTATGTCTTTTGCCTACCAGACCCGGCAGAAACAGTAAAAGATTTGGCTGTAACTGCAGGATAAACAGAGCCCCTTCCAGCATGCAAGCGGGGGAAGGGCAAGCTTAAAGCTGCAAACTGACCTGAGGACCTTTATCAAAAGTGAATTCTAGCAGCAGAGGGAACAACTGTGAAAAGATCTCACCAGGGCCACTGAAGAAGCAGGGACGAGGCTTCCGGTGGCGGCCATGGAGGAGTAGGTCACGCATTCGGCAGCTCCCGTCTGGAACGGACTCCTAGACCTTTTTCAGGAGTTTCCACAGACATTTTGGGGCAGATTGGTGACGCGAACACTGCCAAAAGGATTCCCTCTCGAGACTTTTGGGCTCTTTTCAGGGCCCCCAAGGGCACTTTTTCAACGTTCCCCGGTGTGGGAAGGAGTTAATAATAGTTCCACGTCAGTATATGGCTTTAACTAGGAGCGGGGTGACAAAAAAGGTGGTGGTGGACCAGAAGAAGGGAGGGAAGAAGGACAAAATGGCGGCGGGCGGAGACCAGGCAGCGTGGAGGCAGTGGGCGGAGGAGCAACAGGGGGGTATCCAGCGCTGCCTCAGAGAGATTAAAACGGACCTGCTAGAGCCGATGAAGGCTTCTAGTGATAAGCTGCTGGAGACACAGACGGCCCGGGGAGAGGCTCAACAAAAGATCTCTGACAACGAGGACGAGATCTTAGGCCTGGCGGTAAAGGTGGAGGCGCAAGAGGCGCTCCTCAAGAAATGGCAGGAGCGGTTCGAGGAGTTGGAGAACCGGTCGAGGCGGAAGACTGCGGATTCTGGGCCTCCCGGAGGGGCCGGACGTGGGGGCCTATGTGGTCACCATGTTGAACTCGCTGATGGGAGCGGGGTCCTTCCAGGGGCCCTTGGAGATGGAAGGGGCCCATAGAGTGATGGCGAGGAGGCCCAAGGCTAACGAGCCTCCGCGGGAGGTGCTGGTGAGGTTCCATCGGTTTGTCGATCGGGAGTGTGTGCTCAGGTGGGCCAAGAAGGATAGGAGCAGCAGGTGGGAGAACGCGGAGGTTCGGATATATCAGGACTGGAGTGCGGAGGTGGCGAAGAGGAGGGCCGGGTACAATCGAGCGAAGGCGGTGCTGCACGGGAAGGGGTGAAGTTTGGCATGTTGCAGCCGGCGCGACTGTGGGTTACCTACAAGGACCGGCACCATTATTTTGAGTCTCCGGAGGAGGCGTGGGCCTTTGTTCAGGCCGAGAAGCTGGACACAGACTGAGGGTCGGGATGGGCGATTGGGGACTGCGGTGGATATGTTATGCCTATTTTTGGTTCGGGGGTGGGCCTTTGCATTGTTTTGGGTTTCTTTTTCTCTGTGTTTTTCTCTTTTGGGTTGGGGAGGGTGGATGGGGCGGGTTGGGCACTGTTTTGGTTGGTGGCGGGGCCTGGTAGGTGGAGAGCGCGGGATTTCTTTTCCCGCGCCGAAGACTGGGGGGGGGGGAAGAGAACCGGGGCGGGGAAGCGAGGATTGTTTCCTGCGCTTAGAACGGAGGGGGAGAGCCTGTGAATGGGGAGCGGGAGAGGAGGGTGTGCCACACAATGGGAGGAGTCGAAGGGGACGCGGGAGTGGCCGGGGTCAGCAGGAGTCAGCTGACTTGCGGAAGTGCAATGGGGGGAGTAAACCAGCTAGGATGGGTCCTAGCCGGGGGGGGTGGGGTGGGGGTGGGGGGGAAATCGAGCTGCTGCTGCTAAGATCAAGGAGGAGCTGGAGCGAGTGGGGGGGGGTTGAGACGGGGGTATGCCGCTGTGGGGAACGGGCCGGGTGTGGGGGGGGGCGGGGCGCGTGGCTGGCCGAGGAGGGGTCGTGGCTAGTCGGCGGGGGGGGGGGGGGGGGAGGGGGGGCGGGTAGCCCCCTGATCCGGCTGATAACCTGGAATGTAAGGGGACTGAATGGGCCGGTTAAGCGGGCCCGCGTGTTCGTGCACCTGAAGGGGCTCAAGGCGGATGTGGTTATGCTCCAGGAGACACACCTGAAGGTGGCAGACCAGGTAAGACTGAGGAAAGGGTGGGTAGGTCAGGTGTTTCACTCGGGGCTGGATGCCAAAAATCGAGGGATGACGATCTTGGTGGGAAAGAAGGTGTTATTCGAGGCGTCGAGCATTGTGGCAGATAATGGCGGTAGGTACATAATGGTGAGTGGTAAGTTGCAGGGCGAGAGGGTGGTACTGGTCAATGTGTATGCCCCGAACTGGGACAATGCGGGTTTTATGCGGCGTATGTTGGGTCGGATCCCAGACTTGGAAGTGGGGGGCCTGATAATGGGGGGAGACTTTAACACGGTTCTGGATCCGGCAGTGGATCGCTCCAGGTCTAGGATGGGTAGGAAGCCGGCAGCGGCTAGAGTGTTGAGGGGATTTATGGACCAAATGGGAGGGGTGGACCCTTGGAGATTTGCAAGGCCGGGGGCTAGGAAACTTCCATTCTTCTCACATGTCCATAAGGCTTATTCTCGAATCGACTTTTTCATTTTGAGTAGGGCGCTGTAGCGAGAGTAGAGGATACCGAGTATTCGGCAATAGCCATTTCGGACCACGCCCCGCATTGGGTGGACTTGGAGATGGGGGAGGAGAGGGACCAGCGCCCGCTGTGGCGCTTGGAGGTGGGGCTGTTGGCGGACGAGGAGGTGAGCTAGCGGGTCCGAGGAAGTATAGAGAGGTACTTGGAGACCAACGACTACGGGGAGGTCCGAGTGGGGATGGTATGGGAGGCGCTGAAGGCGGTGGTGAGGGGAGAGCTGATCTCCATCAGGGCCCACAAGGAGCGGAGGGAGTGGGGGGAGAGGGAGAGGCTGGTGGGGGGAGATGGTGAGGGTAGACAGGAGGTATGCGGAAGAGCCCGATGAAGGATTGTTGAGGAAGAGGCGCAGCCTCCAGGCCAAATTCGACCTGGTGACCACCAGGAAGGCTGAGGTGCAGTGGAGGAAGGCCCATGGGGCGGTCTACGAGTATGGGGAAAAGCCAAGCTGGATGCTGGCGCATCAGCTTCGGAAGCGGGACTCAGCTAGGGAGATCGGGGGAGTTGAGGACAGGGGAGGGAGCGTGGTGTGGAGTGGGGTTGGCATCAATGGGGTCTTCTGGGACTTCTACGAGGAATTCTACCGATCTGAGCCCCCACGGGAGAAGGGAGGGATGGGCCGTTTCCTGGACCAATTGAGGTTTCCAAAGGTGGAAGAGGGACTGGTGGTGGGATTGGGGGCCCCCGATTGGGCTGGAGGAGCTGGCCAAAGGGATAGGAAGCATGCAGGCGGGGAATGCACCGGGGCCGGACGGTTTCCCGGTCGAGTTCTACAAAAAATATCTGGACCTGTTGGGCCCGCTGTTAGTTAGGACCTTCAATGAGGCAAGGGGGGGGGGCTTTACCCCCAACGATGTCCCGGGCACTGATCTCCTTGATCCTGAAGCGGGACAAGGATCCCCTGCAATGTGGGTCTTACAGACCGATTTCCTTGCTAGATGTAGATGCCAAGGTGCTGGCGAAGGTCTTAGCCACGGGGATTGAGGGTTGTGTGCCGCAGATCATCCATGAAGACCATTCCCAGGATAACCCTGGGAATTACAGGCCAGTTAGTCTTACTTCGGTGGTAGGCAAAGTAATGGAAAGGGTACTGAAGGATAGGATTTCTGAGCATCTGGAAAGACACTGCTTGATTAGGGATAGTCAGCACGGATTTGTGAGGGGTAGGTCTTGCCTTACAAATCTTATTGAATTCTTTGAGGAGGTGACCAAGCATGTGGATGAAGGTAAAGCAGTGGATGTAGTGTACATGGATTTTAGTAAGGCATTTGATAAAGTTCCCCATGGTAGGCTTCTGCACAAAGTAAGGAGGCATGGGATAGTGGGAAATTTGGCCAGTTGGATAACGAACTGGCTAACCGATAGAAGTCAGAGAGTGGTGGTGGATGGCAAATATTCAGCCTGGATCCCAGTTACCAGTGGTGTACCGCAGGGATCAGTTCTGGGTCCTCTGCTGTTTGTGATTTTCATTAATGACTTGGATGAGGGAGTTGAAGGGTGGGTCAGTAAATTTGCAGACGATACGAAGATTGGTGGAGTTGTGGATAGTAAGGAGGGCTGTTGTCGGCTGCAAAGAGACATAGATAGGATGCAGAGCTGGGCTGAGAAGTGGCAGATGGAGTTTAACCCTGAAAAGTGTGAGGTTGTCCATTTTGGAAGGACAAATATGAATGCGGAATACAGGGTTAACGGTAGAGTTCTTGGCATTGTGGAGGAGCAGAGAGACCTTGGTGTCTATGTTCATACATCTTTGAAAGTTGCCACTCAAGTGGATAGAGCTGTGAAGAAGGCCTATGGTGTGCTCGCGTTCATTAACAGAGGGATTGAATTTAAGAGCCGTGAGGTGATGATGCAGCTGTACAAAACTTTGGTAAGGCCACATTTGGAGTACTGTGTACAGTTCTGGTCGCCTCATTTTAGGAAGGATGTGGAAGCTCTGGAAAAGGTGCAAAGAAGATTTACCAGGATGTTGCCTGGAATGGAGAGTAGGTCTTACGAGGAAAGGTTGAGGGTGCTAGGCCTTTTCTCATTAGAGCGGAGAAGGATGAGGGGCGACTTGATAGAGGTTTATAAGATGATCAGGGGAATAGATAGAGTAGACAGTCAGAGACTTTTTCCCCAGGTGGAACACACCATTACAAGGGGACATGAATTTAAGGTGAAAGGTGGAAGATATAGGAGGGATATCAGAGGTAGGTTCTTTACCCAGAGAGTAGTGGGGGCATGGAATGCACTGCCTGTGGAAGTAGTTGAGTCGGAAACATTAGGGACCTTCAAGCAGCTGTTGGATAGGTACATGAATTACGGTAAAATGATATAGTGTAGATTTATTTGTTCTTAAGGGCAGCACGGTAGCATTGTGGATAGCACAATTGCTTCACAGATCCATGGTCCCAGGTTCGATTCCGGCTTGGGTCATTGTCTGTGCGGAGTCTGCACGTCCTCCCCGTGTCTGCGTGGGTTTCCTCCGGGTGCTCCGGTTTCCTCCCACAGTCCAAAGATGTGTGGGTTAGGTGAATTGGCCAATGATAAATTGCCCTTAATGTCCAAATTGCCCTTGGTGGTGGGTGGAGGTGTTGAGTTTGGGTAGGGTGCTCTTTCCAAGAGCTGGTGCAGACTCAAAGGGCTGAATGGCCTCCTTCTGCACTGTAAATTCAGTGATAATCTATGATTAATCTAGGACAAAGGTTCGGCACAACATCGTGGGCCGAAGGGCCTGTTCTGTGCTGTATTTTCTATGTTCTATGTTCTATGTTCAGACCAGACGGCGTTTGTGAAGGGGAGACAGTTGAACGCGAATGTGCGGAGGCTTTTGAAAGTTATCATGATGCCGGCGAGGGAGGGGGAGGCGGAGATAGTGGTGGCGATGGACGCTGAGAAAGCCTTCGATAGGGTAGAGTGGGGGTACCTGTGGGAGGTGCTGAAGTGGTTCGGGTTTGGGGAGGGGTTTGTCAGGTGGGTTAGGCTGTTGTATGAGGTCCCGATGGCGAGTGTGGCCACAAATAGGAGGAGGTCCGAGTACTTTTGGTTGCACCGAGGGACGAGACAGGGGTGTCCCCTGTCCCCCCTGCTCTTCGCACTGGCGATTGAACCCCTGGCTATGGCACTGAGAGAGTCGAGGAACTGGAGGGGGTTGGTGCGGGGTGGGGAGGAGCATAGGGTGTCGCTTTATGCGGACGACCTGCTGCTGTATGTGGCGGACCCGGTGGGAGGAATGCCGGAGGTAATGAGGATGCTCAGGGAATTTGGGGACTTTTCGGGGTACAAGCTCAATATGGGGAAGAGCGAGCTGTTCGTAGCTAGGGGACCAGGAGAGGGGGATTGCGAGCTCCCACTAAAAAGGACGGAGAGGAGTTTCAGATATTTGGGGGCCCAGGTGGCCAGGAGCTGGGGGGCCCTGCATAGGCTTAACTTTACAAGGCTGGTGGAGCAAATGGAGGAGGAGTTCAAGAGGTGGGATGCGTTGCCGCTGTCCCTGGCGGGTAGGGTGCAGTCAATCAAAATGACGGTGCTCCCAAGGTTTTTGTTCCTGTTCCAGTGCCTCCCCGTGTTTATCCCGAAGGCTTTTTTCAGGCGGGTTAACAGGAGCATAACGGGGTTTGTGTGGGCTCCGAGGGTGAGAAGGGTGTTCCTGGAGCGGAGTAGAGATAGGGGGGGCTGGCACTGCCCAACCTCTGTGGATACTACTGGGCCACCAATGGGACGATGGTGCGCAAGTGGGTGATGGAAGGGGAGGGGGCTGCATGGAAGAGGCTAGAGACGGCGTCCTGTGAGGGTACGAGTCTGGGGGCGCTGGCAACGGCGCCGCTGCCGCTCCCTCCAAGGAGGTATACCACGAGCCCGGTGGTGGTGGCGGCCCTCAAAATTTGGGGGCAGTGGAGGCGGCATAGGGGGGAAGTTGGGGCCTCGGCGTGGACCCCATTACGGGGGAACCACCGGTTCGCCCCGGGAAGAACAGGTGGAGGGTTTTCGGGGTGGCACAGGGCAGGCATACGAAAGTTGTGGGACCTGTTTGTGGACGGGAAGTTCGCGAGCTTGGGTGAGCTGGAGGAGAAGTACGGGCTCCCCCCGGGGAACACGTTCAGGTACTTACAGGTAAGGGCGTTTGCCAGATGGCAGGTGGTGGAATTCCCACGGCTACTGCCACACACAGTACAGGACAGGGTGCTCTCGGGGGGGGGGGTGGGAGTGGGGAAGATCTCGGAAACTTACCAGGTGATGCAGGAGGAGGAGGAGGCCTCAGTGGTGGAGTTGAAAGGTAAGTGGGAGGAGGAGTTGGGGGAGGAGATCCAAGAGGGGATGTGGGCAGATGCCCTAGGGAGGGTGAACTCTTCCTCTTGGTGCGCGAGGCTCAGCCTCATACAGTTTAAGGTGCTGCACAGGGCACACATGACCGGGACAAGGATGAGCCGGTTTTTTGCGGGGTGAGGATAGGTATGTTAGGTGCTCAGGGAGCCTATCAAATCACACCCATATGTTCTGGGCATGCCCAGCGCTGGAGGAATTTTGGAAGGGCGTAGCGAGGACGGTGTCGAGGGTGGTAGGATCCAGGGTCAAGCTGGGCTGGGGGCTCGCAATATTTGGGGTGGCAGAGGAGCCGGGAGTGCAGGAGGCGAAAGCGGCCGGAATTCTGGCCTTTGCGTCCCTGGTAGCCCGGCGAAGGATTCTCCTTCAGTGGAAGGATACGAGGCCCCCAAGCGTGGAATCCTGGATCAGCGATATGGCAGGGTTCATTAAACTGGAGAGGGCGAAATTCGCCTTGAGAGGGTCGGTACAAGGGTTCTTTAGGCGGTGGCAACCGTTCTTAGACTTTCTGGCAGAACGGTAGACAATGGTCAATGGCAGCAGCAGCTCGGGGGGTGGGGGGGGTTTCCTTTATTTTTGTTTATGTTATTTACACTGGAGGATCTGAGGGGGTGTATACACCTGTTGTCTTAAGTCGGGTGTTAATGTTAATTTATTATTTAGGTACAGGGGGGGGGAGGGGTTTTGGGGGTTGCTTTTTTAGATTGTGTTTTGTGCTTAACCCTGTTGGGTCCTTTTTTCTTTCTCATTTTGTTATTGATATTTTATGAAAACCTTTAATAAAAATTATTTTTAAAAAAAACAAACACTTGAAATGAAAGGAAATGAAAATGAAACGAAAAAATGAATGAAATGTCCTCCCCGGGAATTCGGCACAACATTCCCCCAACCCGGCGCCGGCCTCTCAAAGCCTGAGGCCTACTTCAGCCCCAATGGGTGAATATTAGCACTTGCGCCAGTTTAAGAGACCGTTTCTTACCTGACAGATTCCCGGAGGTATCCCGCGCCTCCTAGTGGGAAAGAACCGTGAGACAAACAAGTTAATATTCTGTGGATTGCACGGAAGACCAGTTTTTGAAGACAGAGATTCACAATATCCCTTTGATTCACTCGGCAATCAGCACTTTTATTTTTTGAAAAACATTTTATTAAGACATTTATAATTTTATAATAATAATACAAATTGTTAAGGGCCACGGTTTAGAGAACCCCAAAGTGTATCATGGAGATCACCTGACCCACAACGTTTACTAGATTGTGGTACGGGGAGCACACGGCCCACTCTACAGGTGTGGGACAGCAGAAATGGAAAAGTATTTTTTAAAGCAAAACAATGTTTATTCTATGAACTCAGGTTAACCTTTTTAAAACTTTCAGGGGTCTATGTACATGGACACCGAGAGAGATCTCGGTGTCCATGTACATAGATCCCTGAAAGTTGCCACCCAGGTTGAGAGGGTTGTTAAGAAGGCGTACGGTGTGTTAGCTTTTATTGGTAGAGGGATTGAGTTTCGGAGCCATGAGGTCATGTTGCAGTTGTACAAAACTCTGGTGCGGCCGCATTTGGAGTATTGCGTGCAATTCTGGTCGCCGCATTATAGGAAGGATGTGGAAGCATTGGAAAGGGTGCAGAGGAGATTTACCAGAATGTTGCCTGGTATGGAGGGAAGGTCTTATGAGGAAAGGCTGAGGGACTTGAGGCTGTTTTCGTTAGAGAGAAGAAGGTTAAGAGGTGACTTAATAGAGGCATACAAGATGATCAGAGGATTGGATAGGGTGGACAGTGAGGGCCTTTTTCCTCGGATGGTGATGTCTAGCACGAGGGGACATAGCTTTAAATTGAGGGGAGATAGATATAAGACAGATGTCAGAGGTAGGTTATTTACTCAGAGAGTAGTAGGGGCGTGGAATGCCCTGCCTGCAACTGTAGTGGACTCGCCAACGCTAAGGACATTCAAATGGTCATTGGATAGACATATGGGCGATAAGGGAATAGTGTAGATGGGCTTTAGAGTGGTTTCACAGATCGGCGCAACATCGAGGGCCGAAGGGCCTGTACTGCGCTGTAATGTTCTCTGTTCTAAAACCGTGAACATCTGAGCACCCATCAATTCAAATACAACCCCCAAAGAATACAACACTAAGTAATGCTTAATAACTTCCCAAACAACATCCAGAAGACAGAAGAAACACCTTTTAACAGAAGCACATTACATTCACGACTGAGAACATTTATAATTCTGAATTCACCAAATGATCAAGAGATAGTCTTTTCAATGCAGAGAGATCAACAGTACACCTGCTCTGTCTGGCTTCAGCTCCAACACTGGAAATGGAACTAAAACACACCCTGCAGCAAACAGCCAAATACAAAAGTAAAAAGCTGACAGACAGCCCAGCTCCACCCACTCTCTGACATCGCTGATAAACACCCATTTCTTAAAGGTACATTTCATAAACACCCATTTCTTAAAGGTACACTCACATGACAACACAGTGCAAAGACCCACCTCCCTCCCTCACAAGTCCCACCTCTTCCATACGATAATCTAACTCCACGCCCCCACCCGCCCACCGCTGCTGACAGTTAATTTTCTCTGAAGATTCCGGACGAACCCGAACGTTGACCCTCTCGGGGCGCACTTTATTTTCTCCAGCCTGGGAAAGCCGGCCACGTCGCTAACCCAAACCTCTGATTTTTGCCGGCTTCGAGTCCCTCCACGCTAACAGTATCCATCTCCGGGTCACCAAGGAAGCAAAGGCCAAAACGTCAGCCTGTCTCTCGCCCCCTGGACTCCCGGATCTTCCGACACTCCGAACATCGGCACCTCCTGACTCGTGCCATCCTGGTTTTTAACACCGTGGACGGGACATCAGTGTTTATCAGTGATGTCAGATTGTGGGTGGAGCTGGGCTGTCTGTCAGCTTTTTACTTTCGTTTTAGTTTCGTTTTCAGTGTTGGAGCTGAAGCCAGACAGAGCAGGTGTACTGTTGATCTCTCTGCCATGAAAAGACTATCTCTTGATCATTTGGTGAATTCAGAATTATAGAAATGTTCTCAGTCGTGAATCTAAAACCCCTGCCAGAATCCCCTAAGCTTCGGGCATGCCCAAAATATAGGGACATGGTTCGCTGGCCCTCCCGTACACCTGTCCTCTACCCCAGAAAACTTGCTCATCCGAGCCCATCTTCCCATTTACGCTTTAGCTCCCCTGCCTACGCTTCCTCCGACTCCATGAGTTAGAACATAAGAACTAGGAGCAGGAGTCGGCCATCTGGCCCCTCGAGCCTGCTCCACCATTCAGTGAGATCATGGCTGATCTTTTGTGGGCTCAGCTCCACTTTCCGCCGAACACCATAACCCTTAATCCCTTTATTCTTCAAAAAACTATCTATCTTTATCTTAAAAACATTTAATGAAGGAGACTCTACTGCTTCAATGGGCAAAGGAATTCCATAGATTCACAACCCTTTGGGTGAAGAAGTTCCTCCTAAACTCAGTGCTAAATCTACTTCCCCTTATTTTTGAGGCTATGCCCCCTAGTTCTGCTTTCACCCGCCAGTGGAAACAACCTGCCCGCATCTATCCTATCTATTCCCTTCATAATCTTATATGTTTCTATAAGATCCCCCCTCATCCTTCTAAATTCAACGAGTACAGTCCCAGTCTACTCAACCTCTCCTCGTAATCCAGCCCCTTCAGCTCTGGGATTAACCTAGTGAATCTCCTCTGCACACCCTCCAGTGCCAGTACGTCCTTTCTCAAGTAAGGAGACCAAAACTGAACACAATACTCCAGGTGTGGCCTCACTAACACATTATACAATTGCAGCATAACCTCCCTAGTCTTAAACTCCATCCCTCTAGCAATGAAGGACAAAACTCCATTCGCCTTCTTAATCACCTGCTGCACCTGTAAACCAACTTTTTGCGACTCATGCACTAGCACTCCCAGGTCTCTCTGCACAGCATTCTGCGCCACTATTAACACCTCCTTTAGTATTTAAGGTTACCATAAGCAGTTTTATTACGATCCCAGAACAGACACCAACATTGAACATAAGAACTAGGAGCAGGAGTCGGCATTTGGCCCTTCGAGCCTGCTCCGCCATTCAATGAGACATGGCTGATCTTTTGTGGACTCAGCTCCACGTTCCGGCCCGAACACCATACGGCGGAATACAGGGTTAACGGTAGAGTTCTTGGCAATGTGGAGTGAGCAGAGAGATCTTGGGGTCTATGTTCATACATCCTTGAAAGTTGCCACTCAAGTGGATAGAGCTGTGAAGAAGGCCTATGGTGTGCTCGCGTTCATTAACAGAGGGATTGAATTTAAGAGCGTGAGGTGATGATGCAGCTGTACAAAGCTTTGGTAAGGCCACATTTGGAGTGCTGTGTACAGTTCTGGTCGCCTCATTTTAGGAAGGATGTGGACAGCTTTGGAAAAGGTGCAAAGAAGATTTACCAGGATGTTGCCTGGAATGGAGAGTAGGTCTTACGAGGAAAGGTTGAGGGTGCTAGGCCTTTTCTCATTAGAGCGGAGAAGGATGAGGGGCGACTTGATAGAGGTTTATAAGATGATCAGGGGAATAGATAGAGTAGACAGTCAGAGACTTTTCCCCGGGTGGAACCAACCATTACAAGGGGACATAAATTTAAGGTGAAAGGTGGAAGATATAGGAGGGATATCAGAGGTAGGTTCTTTACCCAGAGAGTAGTGGGGGCATGGAATGCACTGCCTGTGGAAGTAGTTGAGTCGGAAACATTAGGGACCTTCAAGCAGCTATTGGATAGGTACATGGATTACGGTAAAATTATATAGTGTAGATGTATTTGTTCTTAAGGGCAGCACGGTAGCATTGTGGATAGCACTATTGCTTCACAGCTCTAGGGTCCAAGGTTCGATTCCGGCTTGGGTCATTGTCTGTGCGGAGTCTGCACGTCCTCCCCCGTGTCTGCGTGGGTTTCCTCCGGGTGCTCCGTTTCCTCCCACAGTCCAAAGATGTGCGGGTTAGGGTGAATTGGCCAATGATAAATTGCCCTTAATGTCCAAAATTGCCCTTGGTGTTGGGTGGAGGTGTTGAGTTTGGGTCGGGTGCTCTTTCCAAGAGCTGGTGCAGACTCAGGGGGCCGAATGGCCTCCTTCGGCACTGTAAATTCAATGATAATCTATGATTAATCTAGGACAAAGGTTCGGCGCAACATCGTGGGCCGAAGGGCCTGTTCTGTGCTGTATTTTCTATGTTCTATGTTCTAACCCTTCATCCCCTTTATTCTTCAAAAAACTATCTATCTTTTTCTTAAAAACATTTAATGAAGGAGCCTCTACTGCTTCACTGGGAGGAATTCCATAGATTCACAATCCTTCGGGTGAAGAGGTTCCTCCTCAACTCAGTCCTAAAATTATGAGTTCTTTATAAATATCCGATACCTGCCCCATTCCCACTCCCCGTTCTGGAAACGACCCTGTGCTGGATCCCCCGTGGCGGTAGGGGCTGAAGGTCGAAATCTGCCTTCGCACAAAATCCCACACCTGCAGATATCGAAACCCGTTCCCTCCCGGCAATTCAAAATTCACCTCTAAATCCTTCAAACAGGGAAGCTCCCATCGATAAATTAAATTCTCCCATCCTCTCAATCCCTGCTCTCCGCCATCTCCGAAACCCCCCCCAACCAGCCTCCCCGGACAAACCGGTGACTGTCACAGATTGGAGCCCACGCCGACATTCCATCCGCTCCCACGTGCTTCCTCCACTGCCCGCCGGACTCTCAGGGCCGGCAACGACCCCCGGGCTTGTGGAGTACCGGGCCGGCGAGAACGGCAGAGAAGCCGTTACCAGTGCCCCAAAACTTGTGCCCTCACACAACGGGGCCTCTCCTCGCTCCCACACCGACCCCTCCAGCCACCCACGACCCACTCCTAACCATGGCGATATTTGACGCACAGTAATAGTTCCTAAAGTTCAGCAAGGCCGACTTTCCCCCACCCTCGGCTCCGCTCAGCAGCACATTGTTTACTCGAGGGTTTTGGGGGGGGGGGGTTTACCACCCACATATCACCCTGTTCACCCGCTTAAAAAAGGCTTTTTAAATTGACGACCCTCGGACAGTGCGGCGCTCCCTCAGTACTGACCCTCTGACAGTGCAGCACGCCCTCAGTACTGACCCTCTGACAGTGCGGCACTCCCTCAGTACTGACCCTCTGACAGTGCGTCGCTCCCTCAGTACTGACCCTCTGACAGTGCGGCACTCCCTCAGTACTAACCCTCCGACCGTGCGGCACTCCCTCAGTACTGACCCTCTGACCATGCGGCGCACCCTCAGTACTGACCCTCTGACAGTGCAGCTCTCCCTCAGTACTGACCCTCTGACAGTGCGGCACTCCCTCAGTACTGACCCTCTGACAGTGCGGCACTCCCTCAGTACTGACCCTCTGACAATGCGGCACACCCTCAGTACAGACCCTCTGACAGTGCGGCACTCTCTCAGTACTGACCCTCTGACAGTGCGGCACTCCCTCAGTACTGACCCTCTGACAGTGCGGCACTCCCTCTGTACTGACCCTCTGACAGTGCAGCATTCCCTTAGTACTGACCCTCTGACAGTGCGGCACTCCCTCAGCACTGACCCTCTGACAGTGCGGCACTCCCTCAGTACTGACCCTCTGACAGTGCAGCATTCCCTTAGTACTGACCCTCTGACAGTGCGGCACTCCCTCAGCACTGACCCTCTGACAGTGCGGCGCTCCCTCAGTACTGACCCTCTGACAGTGCGGCACTCCCTCAGTACTGACCCTCTGACAGTGCGGCACTCCCTCAGTACTGACCCTCTGACAGTGCAGCACTCCCTCAGCACTGACCCTCTGACAGTGCGGCACTCCCTCAGTACTGAAGCTCTGACAGTGCAGCACTCCCTCAGTACAGACCCTCTGACAGTGCGGCGCTCCCTCAGTACTTACCCTCTGACAGTGCAGCACTGCCTCAGTACTGACCCTCTGACAGTGCGGCAATCCCTCAGTACTGACCCTCTGACAGTACGGCACTCCCTCAGTACTGACCCTCTGACAGTGCGGCACTCCCTCAGTACTTACCCTGACAGTGCGGCACTCCCTCAGTACTGACCCTCTGACAGTGCGGCACTCCCTCAGTACTGACCCTCTGACAGTTCGGCACTCCCTCAGGACTGACCCTCTGACAGTGCAGCGCTCCCTCAGTACTGACCCTCTGACAGTGCGGCGCTCCCTCAGTACTGACCCTCTGACAGTGCAGCGCTCCCTCAGTACTGACCCTCTGACAGTGCGGCACTCCCTCAGAACTGACCCTCTGACTGTGCGGCACTCCCTCAGTACTGACCCTCTGACAGTGCGGTGCTCCCTCAGTACTGACCCTCTGACAATGCAGCACTCCCTCAGTACTGACCCTTTGACAGTGCGGCGTTCCCTCAGTACTACCCTCTGACAGTGCGGCGCTCCCTCAGTACTGACCCTCTGACAGTGCGGAACTCCCTCAGTACTGACCCTCTGACAGTGCGGCACTCCCTCAGTACTGACCCTCTGACAGTGCGGCACTCCCTCAGTACTGATCCTCTGACTGTGCAGCACTCCCTCAGTACTGACCCTGTGACAGTGCGGCGCTCCCTCAGTACTGACCCTGTGACAGTGCGGCACTCACTCAGTAATGACCCTCTGAAAGTGCGGCGCTCCTCAGCACTGGCCCTCTGACAGTGCAGCACTCCCTCAGTACTGACCCTCTGACAGTGCGGCGCTCCCTCAGTACTGACCCTCTGACAGTGCAGCTCTCCTTCAGTACTGACCCCCTGACAGTGCGGCACTCCCTCAGTACTGACCCTCAGACAGTGCAGCACTCCCTCAGTACGGACCCTCTGACAGTGCAGCGCTCCCTCAGTACTGACCCTCTGACAGTGCGGTGCTCCCTCAGCACTGACCCTCTGACAGTGCAGCACTTCCTCAGCACTGACCCTCTGACAGTGCGGCACTCCCTCAGTACTGACCCTCTGACAGTGCGGCACTCCCTCAGTACTGACCCTCTGACAGTACGGCACTCCCTCAGTATTGACCCTCTGACAGTGCGGCACTCCCTCAGTACTGACCCTTTGACAGCGCGGCACTCCCTCAGTACTGACCCTCCGACAGCGCGGCACTCCCTCAGTACTGACCCTCCCACAATGCAGCACTCCCTCAGTACTGACACTCTGACAGTGCGGCGCTCCCTCAGTACTGACCCTCCCACAATGCAGCATTCCCTCAGTACTGACCCTTTGACAGTGCGGCACTCCCTCAGTTACCCAGGCCCACTCCCCCACCCCATACCCGTAACCCCACCTAACCATTTGGTCACTTTTACATGGTCAATCCTCCTAACCCGGTGGCCGGACGGTGGCGCAGTGGGTCAGCACTGCTGCCTCGCGACTCCGAGGTCCCAGGTTTGATCCCGGCCCTGGCTCACTGTCCGTGTGGAGTTTGCACATTCTCCCCGTGTCTGCGTGGGTTTCGCCCCCACAACCCAAAGAGGTGCAGGCTAGTGGAATGGCCGGGCTAAATTGCCCCTAAAAACTGGATAAAATTGAATTGGGTACTCT
>NC_092711.1:10501465-10506465 GCF_047496885.1 Scyliorhinus torazame
GGGGAGGGGGGGGAGGGGGAGGAGGGGGGGGAGGGGGTCAGGATGGGTGTGGCCACACACACACACACTGACAACCCTCCCTATCTCTGTAACCTCCTCCAGCCCCTACAATCCTCCCTATCTGCTACCTCCTGTAGCCCCTACAACCCCTTCCTATCTCTGTAACCTCCTCCAGCCCCTACAACCCTCCCTATCTCCTCCAGCCCCTACACCCCTCCCTATCTCTGTAACCTCCTCCAGTCCCTACAACCCTCCCGATCTCTGTAACCTCCTCCAGCCCCTACAACCCTCCCTATCTCTGTAACCTCCTCCAGCCCCTACTCCCCTCCCTATCTCTGTAACCTCCTCCAGCCCCTACACCCCTCCCTATCTCTGTAACCTCCTCCAGTCCCTACAACCCTCCCTATCTCTGTAACCTCCTCCAGCCCCCTACAATCCTCCCCATGTCTGCAATCTCTTCCTGCCCCTACAACCCTCCCTATCTCTGTAACCTCCTCCAGCTCCTACACCACTCCCTATCTCTGTAACCTCCTCCAGTCCCTACACCCTACCCTCCCGATCTCTGTAACCTCCTCCAGTCCCTGCAACCCTCCCTATCTCTGTAACCTGATCCAGCCCCCTACAAACCTCCCTATCTCTGTAACCTCCTCCATCCCCTTACACCCCTCCCGATCACTGTAACCTCCTCCAGCACCTACACCCCTCCATATCTCTGTAACCTCCTTCATCCCCTACACCCCTCCCTATCTCTGTAACCTCCTCCAGCCCCTCCACCACTCCCTACCTCTGTAACCTCCTCCAGTCCCCTACACCCCTCCCTATCTCTGTAACCTCCTCTAATCCTCTACACCCCTCCCGATCTCTGTAACCTCCTCCAGCCCCTACACCCCTCCCTATCCCTGTAACCTCCTCCAATCCCTCCAACACTCCCTATCTCTGTAACCTCCTCCAGTCCCTACAAACCTCCCTATTTCTGTAACCCCTTCCAGCCCCTACACCCCCTCCCTATCTCTATAACCTCCTCCAGCCCCCTACACCCCTCCCTATCTCTGTAACCTCCAGCCCCTACAACCCTCCCTATCTCTGTAACCTCCTCCAGCCCCTACAACCCTTCCTATCTCTGTAACCTCCTCCAGCCCCCTACAATGCTCCCTATCTCTGTAACCTCCTCCAGCCCTCTACAAACCTCCCTATCTCTGTAACCTCCTCCCACCCCCTACACCCCTCCCTATCTCTGTAACCTCCTCCAGTCCCTCCAACCCTCCCCATCTCTGTAACCTCCTCCAGCCCCCTACACCCCTCCCTATCTCTGTAACCTCCTCCCGCCCCCGACACCCCTCCCTATCTCTGGAACCTCCTCCAGCCCCTACAACGCTCCCTATCTCTGTAACCTCCTCCAGCCCCCTACAACGCTCTCTATCTCTGTAACCTCCTCCAGCCCCCTACAACCCTCCCTATCTCTGTAACCTCCTCCAGTCCCTCCAACACTTCCCATCTCTGTAACCTCCTCCAGCCCCCACACCACTCCATATCTCTGTAACCTCCTCTAGCCCCCTACAACCCTCCCTATCTCTGTAACCTCCTCCAGCCCCCTACAACCCTCCCTATCTCTGTAACCTCCTCCAGCCCTCTACATCCCTCCCTCTCTCTGTAACCTCCTCGAGTCCCTCCAACACTCCCTATCTCTGTAACCTCTTCGAGTCCCTACACCCCTCCCTATCTCTGTAACCTCCTCCAGCCCCCTGCACCCCTCCCTATCTCTGTAACCTCCTCCAGCCCCCTATACACCTCCCAATCTCTGTAACCTCCTCCAGCCCCTACACCCCGCCCTATCTCTGTAACCTCCTCCAGCCCCTGCAATCCTCCCTATCTCTGTAACCTCCTCCAGCCCCTACAACCCTCCCTATCTATGTAACCTCCTCCAGCCCCTACAACCCTCCCTATCTCTGTAACCACCTCCCGCCCCCTACACCCCTCCCTATCTCTGTAACCTCCTCCAGTCCCTCCAACACTCCCCATCTCTGTAACCTCCTCCAGCCCCCACACCACTCCATATCTCTGTAACCTCCTCTAGCCCCCTACAACCCTCCCTATCTCTGTAACCTCCTCCTGCACCCTACACCCCTCCCTATCTCTGGAACATCCTCCAGCTCCTACAACGCTCCCTATCTCTGTAACCTCCTCCAGCCCCCTACAACGCTCTCTATCTCTGTAACCTCCTCCAGCCCCATACAACCCTCCCTAACTCTGTAACCTCCTCCAGCCCCCTACAACCCTCCTTATCTCTGTAACCTCCTTCCGCCCCCTACACCCCTCCCTATCTCTGGAACCTCCTCCAGCTCCTACAACGCTCCCTATCTCTGTAACCTCCTCCAGCCCCCTACAACGCTCTCTATCTCTGTAACCTCCTCCAGCCCCCTACAACCCTCCCTATCTCTGTAACCTCCTCCAGCCCCCTACAACCCTCCCTATCTCTGTAACCTCCTCCAGCCCCCTACACCCCTCATCCCTGTAACCTCCTCCAATCCCTACAACCCTCCCCATCTCTGTAACCTCCTCCCGCCCCGACAACCCTCCCTATCTCTGTAACCTACTCCAGCCCCTACAATCCTCCCAATCTCTGTAACCTCCTCCAGCCCCTACACCCCGCCCTATCTCTGTAACCTCCTCCAGCCCCTGCAATCCTCCCTATCTCTGTAACCTCCTCCAGCCCCTACAACCCTCCTTATCTATGTAACTTCCTCCAGCCCCTACAACCCTCCCTATCTCTGTAACCTCCTCCAGCCCCCTATACCCCTCCCAATCTCTGTAACCTCCTCCAGCCCCTACACCCCTCCCTATCTCTGTAACCTCCTCTAGCCCGTACAATCCTTCCTATCTCTGTAACCTCCTCCAGCCCCTACAACCCTCCCTATCTCTGTAACCTCCTCCAGCCCCTACAACCCTCCCTATCTCTGTAACATCCTCCAGACCCTATAACCATCCCTATCTCTGTTACCTCCTCCAACCATCCCTATCTCTGTAACCTCCTCCCGCCCCTTCAACCCTCCCTATCTCTGTAACCTCCTCCAGCCCCTACAACCCTCCCTATCTCTGTGACCTCCTCCAGCCCCTACAACCATCCCTATCCCTGTAACCTCCTCCCGCCCCTACAACCCTATCTCTGTAACCTCCTCCAGCCCCTACAACCCTCCCTATCTCTGTGACCTCCTCCAGCCCCTAGACCCCTTCCTATCTCTGTAACCTCATCCAGCCCCTACAACCATCCCTATCTCTGTAACCTCCTCCCGCCCCTTCAGCCCTCCCTGTCTCTGTAACCTCCTCCAGCCCCTACAACCCTCCCGATCTCTGTAACCTCCTCCAGCCCCTACAACCCTCCCTATCTCTGTAACCTCCTCCAGCCTCCTACACCCCTCCCTATCTCTGTAACCTCCTCCGGCCGCTACACCCCTCCCTATCTCTGTAACCTCCTCCAGCCCCTACACCCCTCCCTATCTCTGTAACCTCCTCCAGCCCCTACACCCCTCCCTATCTCTGTAACCTCCTCCAGCCCCCTACACCCCTCCCTATCTCTGTAACCTCCTCCAGCCCCCTACACCCCTCCCTATCTCTGTAACCTCCTCCCGCCCCCGACACCCCTCCCTATCTCTGGAACCTCCTCCAGCCCCTACAACGCTCCCTATCTCTGTAACCTCCTCCAGCCCCCTACAACGCTCTCTATCTCTGTAACCTCCTCCAGCCCCCTACAACCCTCCCTATCTCTGTAACCTCCTCCAGTCCCTCCAACACTCCCCATCTCTGTAACCTCCTCCAGCCCCCACACCACTCCATATCTCTGTAACCTCCTCTAGCCCCCTACAACCCTCCCTATCTCTGTAACCTCCTCCAGCCCCCTACAACCCTCCCTATCTCTGTAACCTCCTCCAGCCCTCTACATCCCTCCCTCTCTCTGTAACCTCCTCGAGTCCCTCCAACACTCCCTATCTCTGTAACCTCCTCGAGTCCCTACACCCCTCCCTATCTCTGTAACCTCCTCCAGCCCCCTGCACCCCTCCCTATCTCTGTAACCTCCTCCAGCCCCCTATACACCTCCCAATCTCTGTAACCTCCTCCAGCCCCTACACCCCGCCCTATCTCTGTAACCTCCTCCAGCCCCTGCAATCCTCCCTATCTCTGTAACCTCCTCCAGCCCCTACAACCCTCCCTATCTATGTAACCTCCTCCAGCCCCTACAACCCTCCCTATCTCTGTAACCACCTCCCGCCCCCTACACCCCTCCCTATCTCTGTAACCTCCTCCAGTCCCTCCAACACTCCCCATCTCTGTAACCTCCTCCAGCCCCCACACCACTCCATATCTCTGTAACCTCCTCTAGCCCCCTACAACCCTCCCTATCTCTGTAACCTCCTCCTGCACCCTACACCCCTCCCTATCTCTGGAACATCCTCCAGCTCCTACAACGCTCCCTATCTCTGTAACCTCCTCCAGCCCCCTACAACGCTCTCTATCTCTGTAACCTCCTCCAGCCCCATACAACCCTCCCTAACTCTGTAACCTCCTCCAGCCCCCTACAACCCTCCTTATCTCTGTAACCTCCTTCCGCCCCCTACACCCCTCCCTATCTCTGGAACCTCCTCCAGCTCCTACAACGCTCCCTATCTCTGTAACCTCCTCCAGCCCCCTACAACGCTCTCTATCTCTGTAACCTCCTCCAGCCCCCTACAACCCTCCCTATCTCTGTAACCTCCTCCAGCCCCCTACAACCCTCCCTATCTCTGTAACCTCCTCCAGCCCCCTACACCCCTCATCCCTGTAACCTCCTCCAATCCCTACAACCCTCCCCATCTCTGTAACCTCCTCCCGCCCCGACAACCCTCCCTATCTCTGTAACCTACTCCAGCCCCTACAATCCTCCCAATCTCTGTAACCTCCTCCAGCCCCTACACCCCGCCCTATCTCTGTAACCTCCTCCAGCCCCTGCAATCCTCCCTATCTCTGTA
>NC_092711.1:10526095-10599095 GCF_047496885.1 Scyliorhinus torazame
TGCGGCACTCCCTCAGTACTGACCCGCTGACAGTGCGGCACTCCCTCAGTACTGACCCTCTGACAGTGCGGCACTCCCTCAGTACTGACCCTCTGACAGTGCGGCACAGCCTCAGTACTGACCCTCTGACAGTGCAGTAGTCCCTCAGTACTGACCCTCTGACAGTGCGGCACTCCCTCAGTACTGACCCTCTGACAGTGCGGCACTCCCTCAGGACTGACCCTCTGACAATGCAGCACTCCCTCCGAACTGACCCTCTGACAGTACGACACTCCCTCAGTACTGCCCCTCCGACAGTGCAGCACTCCTTCAGTCCTGACCCTCAGACAGTGCAGCACTCCCTCAGTACTGACCCTCTGACAGTGCGGCACTCCCTCAGTACTGACCCTCTGACAGTGCAGCGCTTCCTCAGTACTGACCCTCTGGCAGTACGGCGCTCCCTCAGTACTGACCCTCTGGCAGTGCGGCACGCCCTCAGTACTCACCCTCTGACAGTGCGGCACTCCCTCAGTACTGACCCTCTGACATTGCGGCGCTCCCTCAGTACTGACCCTCTGACAGTGCAGCACGCCCTCAGTACTAACCCTCTGACAGTGCAGCACTCCCTCAGTACTGACCCTCTGACAGTGCGGCACTCCCTCAGTACTGACCCTCTGACAGTGCAGCACGCCCTCAGTACTGACCCTCTGACAGTGCAGCACTCCCTCAGTACTGACTCTCTGACAGTGCGGCACTCCCTCAGTACTGACCCTATGACAGTGCGGCGCTTCCTCAGTACTGACCCTCTGGCAGTACGGCGCTCCCTCAGTACTGACCCTCTGGCAGTGCGGCACGCCCTCAGTACTGACCCTCTGACAGCGCAGCAGTCCCTCAGTACTGACCCTCTGACAGTGCTACACTCTCTCAGTACTGACCCTCTGACAGTGCGGCACTCCCTCAGTACTGACCCTGTGACAGTGCGGCACTCCCTCAGTACTGACCCTCTGACAGTGCGGCACTCCCTCAGTACCGACCCTCTGACAGTGCAGCACTCCCTCAGTACTGACCCTCTGACAGTGCGGCATTCCCTCAGTACTGACCCTCTGACAATGCGGCACTCCCTCAGTACTGACCCTCTGACAGTGCCGCGCTCCCTCAGTACTGACCCTCTGACAGTGCCGCGCTCCCTCAGTACTGACCCTCTGACTGTGCGGCACTCCCTCAGTACTGACCCTCTGACTGTGCGGCACTCCCTCAGTACTGACCCTCTGACAGTGCTACACTCCCTCATTATTGACCCTCTGACAGTGCGGCGCTCCCTCAGTACTGACCCTCTACAGTGCTGCGCTCCCTCAGTACTGACCCTCTGGCAGTACGGCGCTCCCTCAGTACTGACCCTCTGGCAGTGCGGCATGCCCTCAGTACTGACCCTCTGACAGCGCAGCAGTCCCTCAGTACTGACCCTCTGACAGTGCGGCACTCCCTCAGTACTGACCCTCTGACAGTACGGCCCTCCCTCAGTACTGACCCTCTGACAGTGCGGCACTCCCTCAGTACTGACCCTCTGACAGTGCGGCGCTCCCTCAGTACTGACCCTCGGACAGTGCAGCGCTTCCTCAGTACTGACCCTCTGGCAGTACGGCGCTCCCTCAGTACTGACCCTCTGGCAGTGCGGCACGCCCTCAGTACTCACCCTCTGACAGTGCGGCACTCCCTCAGTACTGACCCTCAGACATTGCGGCTCTCCCTCAGTACTGACCCTCTGACATTGCGGCGCTCCCTCAGTACTGACCCTCTGACAGTGCAGCACGCCCTCAGTACTAACCCTCTGACAGTGCAGCACTCCCTCAGTACTGACCCTCTGACAGTGCGGCACTCCCTCAGTACTGACCCTCTGACAGTGCAGCACGCCCTCAGTACTGACCCTCTGACAGTGCAGCACTCCCTCAGTACTGGCTCTCTGACAGTGCGGCACTCCCTCAGTACTGACCCCATGACAGTGCAGCACTCCTTCAGGACTGACCCTCTGACAGTGCAGCACTCCCTCGGTACTGACTCTCTGACAGTGCGGCACTCCCTCAGTACTGACCCTATGACAGTGCGGCACTCCCTCAGTACTGACCCTCTGCAGTGCTGCGCTTCGTCAGTACTGACCCTCTGGCAGTACGGCGCTCCCTCAGTACTGACCCTCTGGCAGTGCGGCACGCCCTCAGTACTGACCCTCTGACAGCGCAGCAGTCCCTCAGTACTGACCCTCTGACAGTGCGGCACTCCCTCAGTACTGACCCTCTGACAGTGCTACACTCCCTCAGTACTGACCCTCTGACAGTGCGGCACTCCCTCAGTACTGACCCTGTGACAGTGCGGCACTCCCTCAGTACTGACCCTCTGACAGTGCGGCACTCCCTCAGCACCGACCCTCTGACAGTGCAGCACTCCCTCAGTACTGACCCTCTGACAGTGCGGCATTCCCTCAGTACTGACCCTCTGACAATGCGGCACTCCCACAGTAATGTCCCTCCCACAGTGCAGCGCTCCCTCAGTTCTGACCCTCTGACAGTGCCGCGCACCCTCAGTACTGACCCTCTGACTGTGCGGCACTCCCTCAGTACTGACCCTCTGACAGTGCGGGTCTCCCTCAGTACTGACCCTCAGACATTGCGGCTCTCCCTCAGTACTGACCCTCTGACATTGCGGCGCTCCTTCAGTACTGATCCTCTGACAGTACGGCACTCCCTCAGTACTGACCCTCTGACAGTGCGGCACTCCCTCAGTACAGACCCTCTGACAGTGCGGCACTGCCTCGGTACTGACCTTCTGACAGTGCAGCACTCCTTCAGTACTGACCATCTGACAGTACGGCACTGCCTCAGTACTGACCCTCTGACAGTGCAACGCTCCCTCAGTACTGACCCTCTGACAGTGCCGCGCTCCCTCAGTACTGACCCTCTGTCAGTGCGGCACTCCCTCAGTACTGACCCTCTGACAGTGCAGCACTCCCTCAGTACTGACCCTCTGACAGTGAAGCACTCCCTCAGTGCTGACCTTCTGAAAGTGCAGCACTCCCTCTGAACTGACCCTCTGACAGTACGACACTCCCTCAGTACTGACCCTCTGACCATGCGGCGCACCCTTAGTACTGAGTCTCCGACAGTGCGGCACTCCCTCAGTTCTGACCCACTGACAGTGCGGCGCTCCCTCAGTACTGACCCTCTGACAGTGCAGCACTCCCTCAGTCCTGACCCTCAGACAGTGCAGTACTCCCTCAGTACTGACCCTCTGACAGTGCGGCACTCCCTCAGTACTGACCCTCTGACAGTGCAGCACGCCCTCAGTACTGACCCTCTGACAGTGCGGCACTCCCTCAGTTCTGACCCACTGACAGTGCGGCACTCCCTCAGTACTGACCCTCTGACAGTGCAGCACTCCCTCAGTACTGACCCTCTGACAGTGAAGCACTCCCTCAGTGCTGACCTTCTGAAAGTGCAGCACTCCCTCTGAACTGACCCTCTGACAGTACGACACTCCCTCAGTACTGACCCTCTGACCATGCGGCGCACCCTTAGTACTGAGTCTCCGACAGTGCGGCACTCCCTCAGTTCTGACCCACTGACAGTGCGGCGCTCCCTCAGTACTGACCCTCTGACAGTGCAGCACTCCCTCAGTCCTGACCCTCAGACAGTGCAGTACTCCCTCAGTACTGACCCTCTGACAGTGCGGCACTCCCTCAGTACTGACCCTCTGACAGTGCAGCACGCCCTCAGTACTGACCCTCTGACAGTGCGGCACTCCCTCAGTACTGACCCTCTGACAGTGCAGCACTCCTTCAGTACTGACCCTCTGACAGTGCAGCACTCCCTCAGTACTGACTCTCTGACAGTGCGGGGCTCCCTCAGTACTGACCCTCTGACAGTGCAGCACTCCCTCAGTACTGACCCTCTGACAGTGCAGCACTCCCTCAGTACTGACCCTATGACAGTGCAGCACTCCTTCAGTACTGACCCTCTGACAGTGCGGCACTCCCTCAGTACTGACTCTCTGACAGTGCGGCGCTCCCTCAGTACTGATCCTCTGACAGTGCGGCGGTCCCGCAGTACTGATCCTCTGACAGTGCTGCGCTCCCTCAGTACTGACCCTCTGGCAGTACGGCACTCCCTCAGTACTGACCCTCTGACAGTGCGGCACTCCCTCAGTACTGACCCTCTGACAGTGCAGCGCTTCCTCAGTACTGACCCTCTGGCAGTACGGCGCTCCCTCAGTACTGACCCTCTGGCAGTGCGGCACGCCCTCAGTACTGACCCTCTGACAGTGCGGCACTCCCTCAGTACTGAGCCTCTGACAGTGCAGCGCTCCCTCAGTACTGACCCTCTGACAGTGCGGTGCTCCCTCAGTACTGACCCTATGACAGTGCAGCACTCCTTCAGTACTGACCCTCTGACAGTGCGGCGCTCCCTCAGTACTGACTCTCTGACAGTGCGTGGCTCCCTCAGTACTGATCCTCTGACAGTGCGGCACTCCCTCAGTACTGACCCTCTACAGTGCTGCGCTCCCTCAGTACTGACCCTCTGGCAGTACGGCGCTCCCTCAGTACTGACCCTCTGGCAGTGCGGAATGGCCTCAGTACTGACCCTCTGACAGCGCAGCAGTCCCTCAGTACTGACCCTCTGACAGTGCGGCACTCCCTCAGTACTGTCCCTCTGACAGTACGGCCCTCCCTCAGTACTGATCCTCTGACAGTGCGGCACTCCCTCAGTACTGACCCTCTGACAGTGCGGCGCTCCCTCAGTACTGACCCTCTGACAGTGCAGCGCTTCCTCAGTACTGACCCTCAGGCAGTACGGCGCTCCCTCAGTACTGACCCTCTGGCAGTGCGGCACGCCCTCAGTACTCACCCTCTGACAGTGCGGCACTCCCTCAGTACTGACCCTCTGACATTGCGGCGCTCCCTCAGTACTGACCCTCTGACAGTGCAGCACGCCCTCAGTACTGACCCTCTGCAGTGCTGCGCTTCCTCAGTACTGACCCTCTGGCAGTACGGCGCCCCCTCAGTACTGACCCTCTGGCAGTGCGGCACGCCCTCAGTACTGACCCTCTGACAGCGCAGCAGTCCCTCAGTACTGACCCTCTGACAGTGCTACACTCCCTCAGTACTGACCCTCTGACAGTGCGGCACTCCCTCAGTACTGACCCTGTGACAGTGCGGCACTCCCTCAGTACTGACCCTCTGACAGTGCGGCACTCCCTCAGTACCGACCCTCTGACAGTGCAGCACTCCCTCAGTACTGACCCTCTGACAGTGCTACACTCCCTCATTATTGACCCTCTGACAGTGCGGCGCTCCCTCAGTACTGATCCACTGCTGGTGCGGCACTCCCTCAGTACTGATCCTCTGACAGTGCGGCACTCCCTCAGTACTGACCCTCTGACAGTGCGGCACTCCCTCAGTACTGACCCTCTGACAGTGCAGCGCTTCCTCAGTACTGACCCTCTGGCAGTACGGCGCTCCCTCAGTACTGACCCTCTGGCTGTGCGACGCTCCCTCAGTACTGACCGTCTGATGGTGCGGCACTCCCTCAGTACTGACCCTGTGACAGTGCGGCACTCCCTCAGTACTGACCCTCTGACAGTGCGGCACTCCCTCAGTACTGACCCTCTGACAGTGCAGCACTCCCTCAGTACTGACCCCATGACAGTGCAGCACTCCTTCAGTACTGACCCTCTGACAGTGCAGCACTCCCTCAGTACTGACTCTCTGACAGTGCGGCGCTCCCTCAGTACTGACCCTCTGACAGTGCGGCGCTCCCTCAGTACTGACTCTCTGACAGTGCGGGGCTCCCTCAGTACTGATCCTCTGACAGTGCGGCACTCCCTCAGTACTGACCCTCTACAGTGCTGCGCTCCCTCAGTACTGACCCTCTGGCAGTACGGCGCTCCCTCAGTACTGACCCTCTGGCAGTGCGGCACGCCCTCAGTACTGACCCTCTGACAGAGCATCAGTCCCTCAGTACTGACCCTCTGACAGTGCGGCACTCCCTCAGTACTGACCCTCTGACAGTGCAGCACTCCCTCAGTACTGACCCTCTGACAGTGCGGCGCTCCCTCAGTACTGACCCTCTGCTGGTGCGGCACTCCCTCAGTACTGACCCTCTGACAGTGCTACACTCCCTCAGTACTGACCCTCTGACACTGCAGCACTCCTTCAGTACTGATTCTCTGACAGTGCGGCGCTCCCTCAGTACTAATCCTCTGACAGTGCGGCGCTCCCTCAGTACTGACCCTCTGACAGTGCAGCGCTTGCTCAGTACTGACCCTCTGGCAGTGCGGCACGCCCTCAGTACTGACCCTCTGACAGCGCAGCAGTCCCTCAGTACTGACCCTCTGACAGCGCGGCACTCCCTCAGTACTGACCCTCTGGCAGTGCGGCGCACCGTCTGTACTGACCCTCTGACAGTGCGGCACTCCCTCAGTACTGTCCCTCTGACAGCGCAGCCGTCCCTCAGTACTGACCCCATGACAGTGCAGCACTTCCTCAGTACTGACCCGCTGACAGTGCGGCACTCCCTCAGGACTGACCCTCTGACAGTGCGGCACTCCCTCAGTACTGGCCCTCTGACAGTGCAGCGGTCACTCAGTACTGACCCTCTGACAGTGCGGCACTCCCTCAGTACTGACCCTCTGACAGTGCAGCAGTCCCTCAGTACTGACCCTCTGACAGTGCGGCACTCCCTCAGTACTGACCCGCTGACAGTGCGGCACTCCCTCAGTACTGACCCGCTGACAGTGCAGCAGTCCCTCAGTACTGACCCTCTGACAGTGCGGCACTCCCTCAGTACTGACCCTCTGACAGTGCGGCACTCCCTCAGGACTGACCCTCTGACAATGCAGCACTCCCTCAGTACTGACCATTTGACAGGGCGGCGCTCCCTTTCTACTGACTCTCCGATAGTGCGGCACTCCCTCAGTACTGACCCTCGGACAATGCAGCACTCCCTCAGTACTGACCCTTTGACACTGCAGCACTCCCTCAGTACTGACCCTCTGACAGTGCGGTGCTCCCTCAGTACTGACCCTCTGACAGTGCAGCACTCCCTCAGTGCTGACCTTCTGAAAGTGCAGCACTCCCTCCGAACTGACCCTCTGACAGTACGACACTCCCTCAGTACTGACCCTCTGACCATGCGGCGCTCCCTCAGTACTGACCCTCTGACAGTGCGGCACTCCCTCAGTACTGACCCTCTGACAGTGCGGCACTCCCTCAGTACTGACCCTCTGACAGTGCGGCACAGCCTCAGTACTGACCCTCTGACAGTGCAGCAGTCCCTCAGTACTGACCCTCTGACAGTGCGGCACTCCCTCAGTACTGACCCTCTGACAATGCAGCACTCCCTCAGTACTGACCCTGTGACAGTGCGGCACTCCCTCAAGACTGACCCTCTGACAATGCAGCACTCCCTCAGTACTGACCCTTTGACAGGGCGGCGCTCCCTTTGTACTGACTCTCCGATAGTGCGGCACTCCCTCAGTACTGACCCTCGGACAATGCAGCACTCCCTCAGTACTGACCCTTTGACACTGCAGCACTCCCTCAGTACTGACCCTCTGACAGTGCGGTGCTCCCTCAGTACTGACCCTCTGACAGTGCAGCACTCCCTCAGTGCTGACCTTCTGAAAGTGCAGCACTCCCTCCGAACTGACCCTCTGACAGTACGACACTCCCTCAGTACTGCCCCTCTGACCATGCGGCGCTCCCTCAGTACTGACCCTCTGACAGTGCGGCGCTCCCTCAGTACTGACCCTCCGACAGTGCAGCACTCCCTCAGTCCTGACCCTCAGACAGTGCAGCACTCCCTCAGTACTGACCCTCTGACAGTGCGGCACTCCCTCAGTACTGACCCTCTGACAGTGCAGCGCTTCCTCAGTACTGACCCTCTGGCAGTACGGCGCTCCCTCAGTACTGACCCTCTGGCAGTGCGGCACGCCCTCAGTACTCACCCTCTGACAGTGCGGCACTCCCTCAGTACTGACCCTCTGACATTGCGGCGCTCCCTCAGTACTGACCCTCTGACAGTGCAGCACGCCCTCAGTACTAACCCTCTGACAGTGCAGCACTCCCTCAGTACTGACCCTCTGACAGTGCGGCACTCCCTCAGTACTGACCCTCTGACAGTGCAGCACGCCCTCAGTACTGACCCTCTGACAGTGCAGCACTCCCTCAGTACTGACTCTCTGACAGTGCGGCACTCCCTCAGTACTGACCCTATGACAGTGCGGCACTCCCTCAGTACTGACCCTCTGCAGTGCTGCGCTTCCTCAGTACTGACCCTCTGGCAGTACGGCGCTCCCTCAGTACTGACCCTCTGGCAGTGCGGCACGCCCTCAGTACTGACCCTCTGACAGCGCAGCAGTCCCTCAGTACTGACCCTCTGACAGTGCTACACTCCCTCAGTACTGACCCTCTGACAGTGCGGCACTCCCTCAGTACTGACCCTGTGACAGTGCGGCACTCCCTCAGTACTGCCCCTCTGACCATGCGGCGCTCCCTCAGTACTGACCCTCTGACAGTGCGGCGCTCCCTCAGTACTGACCCTCCGACAGTGCAGCACTCCCTCAGTCCTGACCCTCAGACAGTGCAGCACTCCCTCAGTACTGACCCTCTGACAGTGCGGCACTCCCTCAGTACTGACCCTCTGACAGTGCAGCGCTTCCTCAGTACTGACCCTCTGGCAGTACGGCGCTCCCTCAGTACTGACCCTCTGGCAGTGCGGCACGCCCTCAGTACTCACCCTCTGACAGTGCGGCACTCCCTCAGTACTGACCCTCTGACATTGCGGCGCTCCCTCAGTACTGACCCTCTGACAGTGCAGCACGCCCTCAGTACTAACCCTCTGACAGTGCAGCACTCCCTCAGTACTGACCCTCTGACAGTGCGGCACTCCCTCAGTACTGACCCTCTGACAGTGCAGCACGCCCTCAGTACTGACCCTCTGACAGTGCAGCACTCCCTCAGTACTGACTCTCTGACAGTGCGGCACTCCCTCAGTACTGACCCTATGACAGTGCGGCACTCCCTCAGTACTGACCCTCTGCAGTGCTGCGCTTCCTCAGTACTGACCCTCTGGCAGTACGGCGCTCCCTCAGTACTGACCCTCTGGCAGTGCGGCACGCCCTCAGTACTGACCTTCTGACAGCGCAGCAGTCCCTCAGTACTGACCCTCTGACAGTGCTACACTCCCTCAGTACTGACCCTCTGACAGTGCGGCACTCCCTCAGTACTGACCCTGTGACAGTGCGGCACTCCCTCAGTACTGACCCTCGGACAGTGCGGCACTCCCTCAGTACCGACCCTCTGACAGTGCAGCACTCCCTCAGTACTGACCCTCTGACAGTGCGGCATTCCCTCAGTACTGACCCTCTGACAATGCGGCACTCCCTCAGTTCTGACCCTCTGACAGTGCCGCGCTCCCTCAGTACTGACCCTCTGACAGTGCCGCGCTCCCTCAGTACTGACCCTCTGACTGTGCGGCACTCCCTCAGTACTGACCCTCTGACTGTGCGGCACTCCCTCAGTACTGACCCTCTGACAGTGCTACACTCCCTCATTATTGACCCTCTGACAGTGCGGCGCTCCCTCAGTACTGATCCACTGCTGGTGCGGCACTCCCTCAGTACTGATCATCTGACAGTGCGGCACTCCCTCAGTACTGACCCTCTGACAGTGCGGCACTCCCTCAGTACTGACCCTCTGACAGTGCAGCGCTTCCTCAGTACTGACCCTCTGGCAGTACGGCGCTCCCTCAGTACTGACCCTCTGGCAGTGCGGCGCTCCCTCAGTACTGACCGTCTGATGGTGCGGCACTCCCTCAGTACTGACCCTCTGACAGTGCGGCACTCCCTCAGTACTGACCCTGTGACAGTGCGGCACTCCCTCAGTACTGACCCTTTGACAGTGCGGCACTCCCTCAGTACTGACCCTCTGACAGTGCAGCACTCCCTCAGTACTGACCCCATGACAGTGCAGCACTCCTTCAGTACTGACCCTCTGACAGTGCAGCACTCCCTCAGTACTGACTCTCTGACAGTGCGGCGCTCCCTCAGTACTGACCCTCTACAGTGCTGCGCTCCCTCAGTACTGACCTTCTGGCAGTACGGCGCTCCCTCAGTACTGACCCTCTGGCAGTGCGGCACGCCCTCAGTACTGACCCTCTGACAGAGCATCAGTCCCTCAGTACTAACCCTCTGACAGTGCGGCACTCCCTCAGTACTGACCCTCTGACAGTGCAGCACTGCCTCAGTACTGACCCTCTGACATTGCGGCACTCCCGCAGTACTGACCCTCTGACATTGCGGCACTCCCGCAGTACTGACCCTCTGACAGTGCGGCACTCCCTCAGTACTAATCCTCTGACAGTGCGGCGCTCCCTCATTACTGACCCTCTGACAGTGCAGCGCTTCCTCAGTACTGACCCTCTGACAGTGCAGCACTCCCTCAGTACTGACCCTCTGACAGCGCAGCAGTCCCTCAGTACTGACCCTCTGACAGCGCGGCACTCCCTCAGTACTGACCCTCTGGCAGTGCGGCGCACCGTCTGTACTGACCCTCTGGCAGTGCGGTGCTCCCTCAGTACTGTCCCTCTGACAGCGCAGCAGTCCCTCAGTACTGACCCCATGACAGTGCAGCACTTCCTCAGTACTGACCCGCTGACAGTGCGGCACTCCCTCAGGACTGACCCTCTGACAGTGCGGCACTCCCTCAGTACTGACCCTCTGACAGTGCGGCACTCCCTCAGTACTGACCCTCTGACAGTGCGGCGGTCACTCAGTACTGACCCTCTGACAGTGCGGCACAGCCTCAGTACTGACCCTCTGACAGTGCAGCAGTCCCTCAGTACTGACCCTCTGACAGTGCGGCACTCCCTCAGTACTGACCCTCTGACAGTGCGGCACTCCCTCAGGACTGACCCTCTGACAATGCAGCACTCCCTCAGTACTGACCCTTTGACAGGGCGGCGCTCCCTTTGTACTGACTCTCCGATAGTGCGGCACTCCCTCAGTACTGACCCTCGGACAATGCAGCACTCCCTCAGTACTGACCCTTTGACACTGCAGCACTCCCTCAGTACTGACCCTCTGACAGTGCGGTGCTCCCTCAGTACTGACCCTCTGACAGTGCAGCACTCCCTCAGTGCTGACCTTCTGAAAGTGCAGCACTCCCTCCGAACTGACCCTCTGACAGTACGACACTCCCTCAGTACTGACCCTCTGACCATGCGGCGCTCCCTCAGTACTGACCCTCTGACAGTGCGGCGCTCCCTCAGTACTGACCCTCTGACAGTGCAGCACTCCCTCAGTCCTGACCCTCAGACAGTGCAGCACTCCCTCAGTACTGACCCTCTGACAGTGCGGCACTCCCTCAGTACTGACCCTCTGACAGTGCAGCACTCCCTCAGTACTGACTCTCTGACAGTGCGGCACTCCCTCAGTACTGATCCTATGACAGTGCAGCACTCCTTCAGTACTGACCCTCTGACAGTGCAGCACTCCCTCAGTACTGACTCTCTGACAGTGCGGCGCTCCCTCAGTACTGACCCTATGACAGTGCAGCACTCCTTCAGTACTGACCCTCTGACAGTGTGGCGCTCCCTCAGTACTGACTCTCTGACAGTGCGGCGCTCCCTCAGTACTGACCCTATGACAGTGCAGCACTCCTTCAGTACTGACCCTCTGACAGTGCGGCGCTCCATCAGTACTGACTCTCTGACAGTGCGGCGCTCCCTCAGTACTGACCCTCTGACACTGCGGCACTCCCGCAGTACTGATCCTCTGACAGTGCGGCGCTCCCTCAGTACTGACCCTCTGGCAGTACGGCACTCCCTCAGTACTGACCCTCTGACAGTGCGGCACTCCCTCAGTACTGACCCTCTGACAGTGCAGCGCTTCCTCAGTACTGACCCTCTGGCAGTACGGCGCTCCCTCAGTACTGACCCTCTGGCAGTGCGGCACGCCCTCAGTACTGACCCTCTGACAGTGCGGCACTCCCTCAGTACTGAGCCTCTGACAGTGCAGCGCTCCCTCAGTACTGACCCTCTGACAGTGCGGCGCTCCCTCAGTACTGACCCTATGACAGTGCAGCACTCCTTCAGTACTGACCCTCTGACAGTGCGGCGCTCCCTCAGTACTGACTCTCTGACAGTGCGTGGCTCCCTCAGTACTGATCCTCTGACAGTGCGGCACTCCCTCAGTACTGACCCTCTACAGTGCTGCGCTCCCTCAGTACTGACCCTCTGGCAGTACGGCGCTCCCTCAGTACTGACCCTCTGGCAGTGCGGCATGCCCTCAGTACTGACCCTCTGACAGCGCAGCAGTCCCTCAGTACTGACCCTCTGACAGTGCGGCACTCCCTCAGTACTGACCCTCTGACAGTACGGCCCTCCCTCAGTACTGACCCTCTGACAGTGCGGCACTCCCTCAGTACTGACCCTCTGACAGTGCGGCGCTCCCTCAGTACTGACCCTCTGACAGTGCAGCGCTTCCTCAGTACTGACCCTCTGGCAGTACGGCGCTCCCTCAGTACTGACCCTCTGGCAGTGCGGCACGCCCTCAGTACTCACCCTCTGACAGTGCGGCACTCCGTCAGTACTGACCCTCAGACATTGCGGCTCTCCCTCAGTACTGACCCTCTGACATTGCGGCGCTCCCTCAGTACTGACCCTCTGACAGTGCAGCACGCCCTCAGTACTAACCCTCTGACAGTGCAGCACTCCCTCAGTACTGACCCTCTGACAGTGCGGCACTCCCTCAGTACTGACCCTCTGACAGTGCAGCACGCCCTCAGTACTGACCCTCTGACAGTGCAGCACTCCCTCAGTACTGACTCTCTGACAGTGCGGCACTCCCTCAGTACTGACCCCATGACAGTGCAGCACTCCTTCAGGACTGACCCTCTGACAGTGCAGCACTCCCTCAGTACTGACTCTCTGACAGTGCGGCACTCCCTCAGTACTGACCCTATGACAGTGCGGCACTCCCTCAGTACTGACCCTCTGCAGTGCTGCGCTTCCTCAGTACTGACCCTCTGGCAGTACGGCGCTCCCTCAGTACTGACCCTGTGACAGTGCGGCACTCCCTCAGTACTGACCCTCTGACAGTGCGGCACTCCCTCAGTACCGACCCTCTGACAGTGCAGCACTCCCTCAGTACTGACCCTCTGACAGTGCGGCATTCCCTCAGTACTGACCCTCTGACAATGCGGCACTCCCACAGTAATGTCCCTCCCACAGTGCAGCGCTCTCTCAGTTCTGACCCTCTGACAGTGCCGCGCTCCCTCAGTACTGACCCTCTGACTGTGCGGCACTCCCTCAGTACTGACCCTCAGACCTTGCGGCTCTCCCTCAGTACTGACCCTCTGACATTGCGGCGCTCCTTCAGTACTGACCCTCTGACAGTACGGCACTCCCTCAGTACTGACCCTCTGCAGTGCTGCGCTTCCTCAGTACTGACCCTCTGGCAGTACGGCGCTCCCTCAGTACTGACCCTCTGGCAGTGCGGCACGCCCTCAGTACTGACCCTCTGACAGCGCAGCAGTCCCTCAGTACTGACCCTCTGACAGTGCTACACTCCCTCAGTACTGACCCTCTGACAGTGCGGCACTCCCTCAGTACTGACCCTGTGACAGTGCGGCACTCCCTCAGTACTGCCCCTGTGACCATGCGGCGCTCCCTCAGTACTGACCCTCTGACAGTGCGCCGCTCCCTCAGTACTGACCCTCCGACAGTGCAGCACTCCCTCAGTCCTGACCCTCAGACAGTGCAGCACTCCCTCAGTACTGACCCTCTGACAGTGCGGCACTCCCTCAGTACTGACCCTCTGACAGTGCAGCGCTTCCTCAGTACTGACCCTCTGGCAGTACGGCGCTCCCTCAGTACTGACCCTCTGGCAGTGCGGCACGCCCTCAGTACTGACCCTCTGACAGTGCGGCACTCCCTCAGTACTGACCCTCTGACAGTGCAGCACGCCCTCAGTACTAACCCTCTGACAGAGCAGCACTCCCTCAGTACTGACCCTCTGACAGTGCGGCACTCCCTCAGTACTGACCCTCTGACAGTGCAGCACGCCCTCAGTACTGACCCTCTGACAGTGCAGCACTCCCTCAGTACTGACTCTCTGACAGTGCGGCACTCCCTCAGTACTGACCCTATGACAGTGCGGCACTCCCTCAGTACTGACCCTCTGCAGTGCTGCGCTTCCTCAGTACTGACCCTCTGGCAGTACGGCGCTCCCTCAGTACTGACCCTCTGGCAGTGCGGCACGCCCTCAGTACTGACCCTCTGACAGCGCAGCAGTCCCTCAGTACTGACCCTCTGACAGTGCTACACTCCCTCAGTACTGACCCTCTGACAGTGCGGCACTCCCTCAGTACTGACCCTGTGACAGTGCGGCACTCCCTCAGTACTGACCCTCGGACAGTGCGGCACTCCCTCAGTACCGACCCTCTGACAGTGCAGCACTCCCTCAGTACTGACCCTCTGACAGTGCGGCATTCCCTCAGTACTGACCCTCTGACAATGCGGCACTCCCTCAGTTCTGACCCTCTGACAGTGCCGCGCTCCCTCAGTACTGACCCTCTGACAGTGCCGCGCTCCCTCAGTACTGACCCTCTGACTGTGCGGCACTCCCTCAGTACTGACCCTCTGACTGTGCGGCACTCCCTCAGTACTGACCCTCTGACAGTGCTACACTCCCTCATTATTGACCCTCTGACAGTGCGGCGCTCCCTCAGTACTGATCCACTGCTGGTGCGGCACTCCCTCAGTACTGATCATCTGACAGTGCGGCACTCCCTCAGTACTGACCCTCTGACAGTGCGGCACTCCCTCAGTACTGACCCTCTGACAGTGCAGCGCTTCCTCAGTACTGACCCTCTGGCAGTACGGCGCTCCCTCAGTACTGACCCTCTGGCAGTGCGGCGCTCCCTCAGTACTGACCGTCTGATGGTGCGGCACTCCCTCAGTACTGACCCTCTGACAGTGCGGCACTCCCTCAGTACTGACCCTGTGACAGTGCGGCACTCCCTCAGTACTGACCCTTTGACAGTGCGGCACTCCCTCAGTACTGACCCTCTGACAGTGCAGCACTCCCTCAGTACTGACCCCATGACAGTGCAGCACTCCTTCAGTACTGACCCTCTGACAGTGCAGCACTCCCTCAGTACTGACTCTCTGACAGTGCGGCGCTCCCTCAGTACTGACCCTCTACAGTGCTGCGCTCCCTCAGTACTGACCTTCTGGCAGTACGGCGCTCCCTCAGTACTGACCCTCTGGCAGTGCGGCACGCCCTCAGTACTGACCCTCTGACAGAGCATCAGTCCCTCAGTACTAACCCTCTGACAGTGCGGCACTCCCTCAGTACTGACCCTCTGACAGTGCAGCACTGCCTCAGTACTGACCCTCTGACATTGCGGCACTCCCGCAGTACTGACCCTCTGACATTGCGGCACTCCCGCAGTACTGACCCTCTGACAGTGCGGCACTCCCTCAGTACTAATCCTCTGACAGTGCGGCGCTCCCTCATTACTGACCCTCTGACAGTGCAGCGCTTCCTCAGTACTGACCCTCTGACAGTGCAGCACTCCCTCAGTACTGACCCTCTGACAGCGCAGCAGTCCCTCAGTACTGACCCTCTGACAGCGCGGCACTCCCTCAGTACTGACCCTCTGGCAGTGCGGCGCACCGTCTGTACTGACCCTCTGGCAGTGCGGTGCTCCCTCAGTACTGTCCCTCTGACAGCGCAGCAGTCCCTCAGTACTGACCCCATGACAGTGCAGCACTTCCTCAGTACTGACCCGCTGACAGTGCGGCACTCCCTCAGGACTGACCCTCTGACAGTGCGGCACTCCCTCAGTACTGACCCTCTGACAGTGCGGCGGTCACTCAGTACTGACCCTCTGACAGTGCGGCACAGCCTCAGTACTGACCCTCTGACAGTGCAGCAGTCCCTCAGTACTGACCCTCTGACAGTGCGGCACTCCCTCAGTACTGACCCTCTGACAGTGCGGCACTCCCTCAGGACTGACCCTCTGACAATGCAGCACTCCCTCAGTACTGACCCTTTGACAGGGCGGCGCTCCCTTTGTACTGACTCTCCGATAGTGCGGCACTCCCTCAGTACTGACCCTCGGACAATGCAGCACTCCCTCAGTACTGACCCTTTGACACTGCAGCACTCCCTCAGTACTGACCCTCTGACAGTGCGGTGCTCCCTCAGTACTGACCCTCTGACAGTGCAGCACTCCCTCAGTGCTGACCTTCTGAAAGTGCAGCACTCCCTCCGAACTGACCCTCTGACAGTACGACACTCCCTCAGTACTGACCCTCTGACCATGCGGCGCTCCCTCAGTACTGACCCTCTGACAGTGCGGCGCTCCCTCAGTACTGACCCTCTGACAGTGCAGCACTCCCTCAGTCCTGACCCTCAGACAGTGCAGCACTCCCTCAGTACTGACCCTCTGACAGTGCGGCACTCCCTCAGTACTGACCCTCTGACAGTGCAGCACTCCCTCAGTACTGACTCTCTGACAGTGCGGCACTCCCTCAGTACTGATCCTATGACAGTGCAGCACTCCTTCAGTACTGACCCTCTGACAGTGCAGCACTCCCTCAGTACTGACTCTCTGACAGTGCGGCGCTCCCTCAGTACTGACCCTATGACAGTGCAGCACTCCTTCAGTACTGACCCTCTGACAGTGTGGCGCTCCCTCAGTACTGACTCTCTGACAGTGCGGCGCTCCCTCAGTACTGACCCTATGACAGTGCAGCACTCCTTCAGTACTGACCCTCTGACAGTGCGGCGCTCCATCAGTACTGACTCTCTGACAGTGCGGGGCTCCCTCAGTACTGATCCTCTGACAGTGCGGCACTCCCTCAGTACTGACCCTCTACAGTGCTGCGCTCCCTCAGTACTGACCCTCTGGCAGTACGGCGCTCCCTCAGTACTGACCCTCTGGCAGTGCGGCACGCCCTCAGTACTGACCCTCTGACACTGCAGCACTCCTTCAGTACTGATTCTCTGACAGTGCGGCGGTCCCGCAGTACTGATCCTCTGACAGTGCGGCGCTCCCTCAGTACTGACCCTCTGGCAGTACGGCACTCCCTCAGTACTGACCCTCTGACAGTGCGGCACTCCCTCAGTACTGACCCTCTGACAGTGCAGCGCTTCCTCAGTACTGACCCTCTGGCAGTACGGCGCTCCCTCAGTACTGACCCTCTGGCAGTGCGGCACGCCCTCAGTACTGACCCTCTGACAGTGCGGCACTCCCTCAGTACTGAGCCTCTGACAGTGCAGCGCTCCCTCAGTACTGACCCTCTGACAGTGCGGCGCTCCCTCAGTACTGACCCTATGACAGTGCAGCACTCCTTCAGTACTGACCCTCTGACAGTGCGGCGCTCCCTCAGTACTGACTCTCTGACAGTGCGTGGCTCCCTCAGTACTGATCCTCTGACAGTGCGGCACTCCCTCAGTACTGACCCTCTACAGTGCTGCGCTCCCTCAGTACTGACCCTCTGGCAGTACGGCGCTCCCTCAGTACTGACCCTCTGGCAGTGCGGCATGCCCTCAGTACTGACCCTCTGACAGCGCAGCAGTCCCTCAGTACTGACCCTCTGACAGTGCGGCACTCCCTCAGTACTGACCCTCTGACAGTACGGCCCTCCCTCAGTACTGACCCTCTGACAGTGCGGCACTCCCTCAGTACTGACCCTCTGACAGTGCGGCGCTCCCTCAGTACTGACCCTCTGACAGTGCAGCGCTTCCTCAGTACTGACCCTCTGGCAGTACGGCGCTCCCTCAGTACTGACCCTCTGGCAGTGCGGCACGCCCTCAGTACTCACCCTCTGACAGTGCGGCACTCCCTCAGTACTGACCCTCAGACATTGCGGCTCTCCCTCAGTACTGACCCTCTGACATTGCGGCGCTCCCTCAGTACTGACCCTCTGACAGTGCAGCACGCCCTCAGTACTAACCCTCTGACAGTGCAGCACTCCCTCAGTACTGACCCTCTGACAGTGCGGCACTCCCTCAGTACTGACCCTCTGACAGTGCAGCACGCCCTCAGTACTGACCCTCTGACAGTGCAGCACTCCCTCAGTACTGACTCTCTGACAGTGCGGCACTCCCTCAGTACTGACCCCATGACAGTGCAGCACTCCTTCAGGACTGACCCTCTGACAGTGCAGCACTCCCTCAGTACTGACTCTCTGACAGTGCGGCACTCCCTCAGTACTGACCCTATGACAGTGCGGCACTCCCTCAGTACTGACCCTCTGCAGTGCTGCGCTTCCTCAGTACTGACCCTCTGGCAGTACGGCGCTCCCTCAGTACTGACCCTGTGACAGTGCGGCACTCCCTCAGTACTGACCCTCTGACAGTGCGGCACTCCCTCAGTACCGACCCTCTGACAGTGCAGCACTCCCTCAGTACTGACCCTCTGACAGTGCGGCATTCCCTCAGTACTGACCCTCTGACAATGCGGCACTCCCACAGTAATGTCCCTCCCACAGTGCAGCGCTCCCTCAGTTCTGACCCTCTGACAGTGCCGCGCTCCCTCAGTACTGACCCTCTGACTGTGCGGCACTCCCTCAGTACTGACCCTCAGACCTTGCGGCTCTCCCTCAGTACTGACCCTCTGACATTGCGGCGCTCCTTCAGTACTGACCCTCTGACAGTACGGCACTCCCTCAGTACTGACCCTCTGACAGTGCGGCACTCCCTCAGTACAGACCCTCTGACAGTGCGGCACTCCCTCGGTACTGACCTTCTGACAGTGCAGCACTCCTTCAGTACTGACCATCTGACAGTACGGCACTGCCTCAGTACTGACCCTCTGACAGTGCAGCGCTCCCTCAGTACTGACCCTCTGACAGTGAAGCACTCCCTCAGTGCTGACCTTCTGAAAGTGCAGCACTCCCTCCGAACTGACCCTCTGACAGTACGACACTCCCTCAGTACTGACCCTCTGACCATGCGGCGCACCCTTAGTACTGAGTCTCCGACAGTGCGGCACTCCCTCAGTTCTGACCCTCTGACAGTGCGGCGCTCCCTCAGTACTGACCCTCTGACAGTGCAGCACTCCCTCAGTACTGACTCTCTGACAGTGCGGCGCTCCCTCAGTACTGACCCTATGACAGTGCAGCACTCCTTCAGTACTGACCCTCTGACAGTGCGGCGCTCCCTCAGTACTGACTCTCTGACAGTGCGGCGCTACCTCAGTACTGACCCTATGACAGTGCAGCACTGCTTCAGTACTGACCCTCTGACAGTGCGGCGCTCCCTCAGTACTGACTCTCTGACAGTGCGGGGCTCCCTCAGTACTGATCCTCTGACAGTGCGGCACTCCCTCAGTACTGACCCTCTACAGTGCTGCGCTCCCTCAGTACTGACCCTCTGGCAGTACGGCGCTCCCTCAGTACTGACCCTCTGGCAGTGCGGCACGCCCTCAGTACTGACCCTCTGACACTGCAGCACTCCTTCAGTACTGATTCTCTGACAGTGCGGCGGTCCCGCAGTACTGATCCTCTGACAGTGCGGCGCTCCCTCAGTACTAACCCTCTGACAGTGCGGCACTCCCTCAGTACTGACCCTCTGACAGTGCAGCACTCCCTCAGTACTGACCCTCTGACAGTGCGGCGCTCCCTCAGTACTGACCCTCTGCTGGTGCGGCACTCCCTCAGTACTGACCCTCTGACAGTGCTACACTCCCTCAGTACTGACCCTCTGACACTGCAGCACTCCTTCAGTACTGATTCTCTGACAGTGCGGCACTCCCTCAGTACTGATCCTCTGACAGTGCAGCGCTTCCTCAGTACTGACCCTCTGGCAGTGCGGCACGCCCTCAGTACTGACCCTCTGACAGCGCAGCAGTCCCTCAGTACTGACCCTCTGACAGCGCGGCACTCCCTCAGTACTGACCCTCTGGCAGTGCGGCGCACCGTCTGTACTGACCCTCTGGCAGTGCGGTGCTCCCTCAGTACTGTCCCTCTGACAGCGCAGCAGTCCCTCAGTACTGACCCCATGACAGTGCAGCACTTCCTCAGTACTGACCCGCTGACAGTGCGGCACTCCCTCAGGACTGACCCTCTGACAGTGCGGCACTCCCTCAGTACTGACCCTCTGACAGTGCAGCAGTCCCTCAGTACTGACCCTCTGACAGTGCGGCACTCCCTCAGTACTGACCCTCTGACAGTGCGGCACTCCCTCAGGACTGACCCTCTGACAATGCAGCACTCCCTCAGTACTGACCCATTGACAGGGCGGCGCTCCCTTTGTACTGACTCTCCGATAGTGCGGCACTCCCTCAGTACTGACCCTCGGACAATGCAGCACTCCCTCAGTACTGACCCTTTGACACTGCAGCACTCCCTCAGTACTGGCCCTCTGACAGTGCGGTGCTCCCTCAGTACTGACCCTCTGACAGTGCAGCACTCCCTCAGTGCTGACCTTCTGAAAGTGCAGCACTCCCTCCGAACTGACCCTCTGACAGTACGACACTCCCTCAGTACTGACCCTCTGACCATGCGGCGCTCCCTCAGTACTGACCCTCTGACAGTGCGGCGCTCCCTCAGTACTGACCCTCTGACAGTGCAGCACTCCCTCAGTCCTGACCCTCAGACAGTGCAGCACTCCCTCAGTACTGACCCTCTGACAGTGCGGCACTCCCTCAGTACTGACCCTCTGACAGTGCAGCACTCCCTCAGTACTGACTCTCTGACAGTGCGGCACTCCCTCAGTACTGATCCTATGACAGTGCAGCACTCCTTCAGTACTGACCCTCTGACAGTGCAGCACTCCCTCAGTACTGACTCTCTGACAGTGCGGCGCTCCCTCAGTACTGACCCTATGACAGTGCAGCACTCCTTCAGTACTGACCCTCTGACAGTGTGGCGCTCCCTCAGTACTGACTCTCTGACAGTGCGGCGCTCCCTCAGTACTGACCCTATGACAGTGCAGCACTCCTTCAGTACTGACCCTCTGACAGTGCGGCGCTCCATCAGTACTGACTCTCTGACAGTGCGGGGCTCCCTCAGTACTGATCCTCTGACAGTGCGGCACTCCCTCAGTACTGACCCTCTACAGTGCTGCGCTCCCTCAGTACTGACCCTCTGGCAGTACGGCGCTCCCTCAGTACTGACCCTCTGGCAGTGCGGCACGCCCTCAGTACTGACCCTCTGACACTGCAGCACTCCTTCAGTACTGATTCTCTGACAGTGCGGCGGTCCCGCAGTACTGGGACTCTGACAGTGCGGCGCTCCCTCAGTACTGACCCTCTGGCAGTACGGCACTCTCTCAGTACTGACCCTCTGACAGTGCGGCACTCCCTCAGTACTGACCCTCTGACAGTGCAGCGCTTCCTCAGTACTGACCCTCTGGCAGTATGGCGCTCCCTCAGTACTGACCCTCTGGCAGTGCGGCACGCCCTCAGTACTGACCCTCTGACAGTGCGGCACTCCCTCAGTACTGACCCTCTGACAGTGCGGCGCTCCCTCAGTACTGACCCTCTGGCAGTACGGCACTCCCTCAGTACTGACCCTCTGACAGTGCGGCACTCCCTCAGTACTGAGCCTCTGACAGTGCAGCGCTCCCTCAGTACTGACCCTCTGACAGTGCGGCGCTCCCTCAGTACTGACCCTATGACAGTGCAGCACTCCTTCAGTACTGACCCTCTGACAGTGCGGCGCTCCCTCAGTACTGACTCTCTGACAGTGCGGCACTCCCTCAGTACTGACCCTCTACAGTGCTGCGCTCCCTCAGTACTGACCCTCTGGCAGTACGGCGCTCCCTCAGTACTGACCCTCTGGCAGTGCGGCATGCCCTCAGTACTGACCCTCTGACAGCGCAGCAGTCCCTCAGTACTGACCCTCTGACAGTGCGGCACTCCCTCAGTACTGACCCTCTGACAGTACGGCCCTCCCTCAGTACTGACCCTCTGACAGTGCGGCACTCCCTCAGTACTGACCCTCTGACAGTGCGGCGCTCCCTCAGTACTGACCCTCTGACAGTGCAGCGCTTCCTCAGTACTGACCCTCTGGCAGTACGGCGCTCCCTCAGTACTGACCCTCTGGCAGTGCGGCACGCCCTCAGTACTCACCCTCTGACAGTGCGGCACTCCCTCAGTACTGACCCTCAGACATTGCGGCTCTCCCTCAGTACTGACCCTCTGACAGTGCAGCACGCCCTCAGTACTAACCCTCTGACAGTGCAGCACTCCCTCAGTACTGACCCTCTGACAGTGCGGCACTCCCTCAGTACTGACCCTCTGACAGTGCAGCACGCCCTCAGTACTGACCCTCTGACAGTGCAGCACTCCCTCAGTACTGACTCTCTGACAGTGCGGCACTCCCTCAGTACTGACCCCATGACAGTGCAGCACTCCTTCAGGACTGACCCTCTGACAGTGCAGCACTCCCTCAGTACTGACTCTCTGACAGTGCGGCACTCCCTCAGTACTGACCCTATGACAGTGCGGCACTCCCTCAGTACTGACCCTCTGCAGTGCTGCGCTTCCTCAGTACTGACCCTCTGGCAGTACGGCGCTCCCTCAGTACTGACCCTGTGACAGTGCGGCACTCCCTCAGTACTGACCCTCTGACAGTGCGGCACTCCCTCAGTACCGACCCTCTGACAGTGCAGCACTCCCTCAGTACCGACCCTCTGACAGTGCGGCATTCCCTCAGTACTGACCCTCTGACAATGCGGCACTCCCACAGTAATGTCCCTCCCACAGTGCAGCGCTCCCTCAGTTCTGACCCTCTGACAGTGCCGCGCTCCCTCAGTACTGACCCTCTGACTGTGCGGCACTCCCTCAGTACTGACCCTCAGACCTTGCGGCTCTCCCTCAGTACTGACCCTCTGACATTGCGGCGCTCCTTCAGTACTGACCCTCTGACAGTACGGCACTCCCTCAGTACTGACCCTCTGACAGTGCGGCACTCCCTCAGTACAGACCCTCTGACAGTGCGGCACTCCCTCGGTACTGACCTTCTGACAGTGCAGCACTCCTTCAGTACTGACCATCTGACAGTACGGCACTGCCTCAGTACTGACCCTCTGACAGTGCAGCGCTCCCTCAGTACTGACCCTCTGACAGTGAAGCACTCCCTCAGTGCTGACCTTCTGAAAGTGCAGCACTCCCTCCGAACTGACCCTCTGACAGTACGACACTCCCTCAGTACTGACCCTCTGACCATGCGGCGCACCCTTAGTACTGAGTCTCCGACAGTGCGGCACTCCCTCAGTTCTGACCCTCTGACAGTGCGGCGCTCCCTCAGTACTGACCCTCTGACAGTGCAGCACTCCCTCAGTCCTGACCCTCAGACAGTGCAGCACTCCCTCAGTACTGACCCTCTGACAGTGCGGCACTCCCTCAGTACTGACCCTCTGACAGTGCAGCACGCCCTCAGTACTGACCCTCTGACAGTGCGGCACTCCCTCAGTACTGATCCCATGACAGCGCAGCACTCCTTCAGTACTGACCCTCTGACAGTGCAGCACTCCCTCAGTACTGACTCTCTGACAGTGCGGCACTCCCTCAGTACTGACCCTCTACAGTGCTGCGCTCCCTCAGTACTGACCCTCTGGCAGTACGGCGCTCCCTCAGTACTGACCCTCTGGCAGTGCGGCACGCCCTCAGTACTGACCCTCTGACACTGCAGCACTCCTTCAGTACTGATTCTCTGACAGTGCGGCGGTCCCGCAGTACTGATCCTCTGACAGTGCGGCGCTCCCTCAGTACTGACCCTCTGGCAGTACGGCACTCCCTCAGTACTGACCCTCTGACAGTGCGGCACTCCCTCAGTACTGACCCTCTGACAGTGCAGCGCTTCCTCAGTACTGACCCTCTGGCAGTACGGCGCTCCCTCAGTACTGACCCTCTGGCAGTGCGGCACGCCCTCAGTACTGACCCTCTGACAGTGCGGCACTCCCTCAGTACTGACCCTCTGACATTGCGGCGCTCCTTCAGTACTGACCCTCTGACAGTACGGCACTCCCTCAGTACTGACCCTCTGACAGTGCGGCACTCCCTCAGTACAGACCCTCTGACAGTGCGGCACTCCCTCGGTACTGACCTTCTGACAGTGCAGCACTCCCTCAGTACTGACCCTCTGACAGTACGGCACTCCCTCAGTACTGACCCTCTGACAGTGCGGCACTCCCTCAGTACAGACCCTCTGACGGTGCGGCACTCCTTCAGTACTGACCATCTGACAGTACGGCACTGCCTCAGTACTGACCCTCTGACAGTGCAGCGCTCCCTCAGTACTGACCCTCTGACAGTGCGGCGCTCCCTCAGTACTGACCCTCTGACAGTGCGGCACTCCTTCAGTACTGACCCTCTGACAGTGCGGCGCTCCCTCAGTACTGACTCTCTGACAGTGCGTGGCTCCCTCAGTACTGACCCTCTGACAGTGCGGCGCTCCCTCAGTACTGACCCTATGACAGTGCAGCACTCCTTCAGTACTGACCCTCTGACAGTGCGGCGCTCCCTCAGTACTGACTCTCTGACAGTGCGTGGCTCCCTCAGTACTGATCCTCTGACAGTGCGGCACTCCCTCCGTACTGACCCTCTACAGTGCTGCGCTCCCTCAGTACTGACCCTCTGGCAGTACGGCGCTCCCTCAGTACTGACCCTCTGGCAGTGCGGCATGCCCTCAGTACTGACCCTCTGACAGCGCAGCAGTCCCTCAGTACTGACCCTCTGACAGTGCGGCACTCCCTCAGTACTGACCCTCTGACAGTACGGCCCTCCCTCAGTACTGACCCTCTGACAGTGCGGCACTCCCTCAGTACTGACCCTCTGACAGTGCGGCGCTCCCTCAGTACTGACCCTCTGACAGTGCAGCGCTTCCTCAGTGCTGACCCCATGACAGTGCAGCACTCCTTCAGGACTGACCCTCTGACAGTGCAGCACTCCCTCAGTACTGACTCTCTGACAGTGCGGCACTCCCTCAGTACTGACCCTATGACAGTGCGGCACTCCCTCAGTACTGACCCTCTGCAGTGCTGCGCTTCCTCAGTACTGACCCTCTGGCAGTGCGGCACGCCCTCAGTACTCACCCTCTGACAGTGCGGCACTCCCTCAGTACTGACCCTCAGACATTGCGGCTCTCCCTCAGTACTGACCCTCTGACAGTGCAGCACGCCCTCAGTACTAACCCTCTGACAGTGCAGCACTCCCTCAGTACTGACCCTCTGACAGTGCGGTACTCCCTCAGTACTGACCCCATGACAGTGCAGCACTCCTTCAGGACTGACCCTCTGACAGTGCAGCACTCCCTCAGTACTGACTCTCTGACAGTGCGGCACTCCCTCAGTACTGACCCTCTGACAGTGCGGCACTCCCTCAGTACCGACCCTCTGACAGTGCAGCACTCCCTCAGTACTGACCCTCTGACAGTGCGGCATTCCCTCAGTACTGACCCTCTGACAATGCGGCACTCCCACAGTAATGTCCCTCCCACAGTGCAGCGCTCCCTCAGTTCTGACCCTCTGACAGTGCCGCGCTCCCTCAGTACTGACCCTCTGACTGTGCGGCACTCCCTCAGTACTGACCCTCAGACCTTGCGGCTCTCCCTCAGTACTGACCCTCTGACATTGCGGCGCTCCTTCAGTACTGACCCTCTGACAGTACGGCACTCCCTCAGTACTGACCCTCTGACAGTGCGGCACTCCCTCAGTACAGACCCTCTGACAGTGCGGCACTCCCTCGGTACTGACCTTCTGACAGTGCAGCACTCCTTCAGTACTGACCATCTGACAGTACGGCACTGCCTCAGTACTGACCCTCTGACAGTGCAGCGCTCCCTCAGTACTGACCCTCTGACAGTGCAGCGCTCCCTCAGTTCTGACCCTCTGACAGTGCCGCGCTCCCTCAGTACTGACCCTCTGTCAGTGCGGCACTCCCTCAGTACTGACCCTCTGACAGTGCGGCGCTCCCTCAGTACTGACCCTCTGACAGTGCAGCGCTTCCTCAGTACTGACCCTCTGGCAGTACGGCGCTCCCTCAGTACTGACCCTCTGGCAGTGCGGCACGCCCTCAGTACTCACCCTCTGACAGTGCGGCACTCCCTCAGTACTGACCCTCAGACATTGCGGCTCTCCCTCAGTACTGACCCTCTGACATTGCGGCGCTCCGTCAGTACTGACCCTCTGACAGTGCAGCACGCCCTCAGTACTAACCCTCTGACAGTGCAGCACTCCCTCAGTACTGACCCTCTGACAGTGCGGCACTCCCTCAGTACTGACCCTCTGACAGTGCAGCACGCCCTCAGTACTGACCCTCTGACAGTGCAGCACTCCCTCAGTACTGACTCTCTGACAGTGCGGCACTCCCTCAGTACTGACCCCATGACAGTGCAGCACTCCTTCAGGACTGACCCTCTGACAGTGCAGCACTCCCTCAGTACTGACTCTCTGACAGTGCGGCACTCCCTCAGTACTGACCCTATGACAGTGCGGCACTCCCTCAGTACTGACCCTCTGCAGTGCTGCGCTTCCTCAGTACTGACCCTCTGGCAGTACGGCGCTCCCTCAGTACTGACCCTGTGACAGTGCGGCACTCCCTCAGTACTGACCCTCTGACAGTGCGGCACTCCCTCAGTACCGACCCTCTGACAGTGCAGCACTCCCTCAGTACTGACCCTCTGACAGTGCGGCATTCCCTCAGTACTGACCCTCTGACAATGCGGCACTCCCACAGTAATGTCCCTCCCACAGTGCAGCGCTCCCTCAGTTCTGACCCTCTGACAGTGCCGCGCTCCCTCAGTACTGACCCTCTGACTGTGCGGCACTCCCTCAGTACTGACCCTCAGACCTTGCGGCTCTCCCTCAGTACTGACCCTCTGACATTGCGGCGCTCCTTCAGTACTGACCCTCTGACAGTACGGCACTCCCTCAGTACTGACCCTCTGACAGTGCGGCACTCCCTCAGTACAGACCCTCTGACAGTGCGGCACTCCCTCGGTACTGACCTTCTGACAGTGCAGCACTCCTTCAGTACTGACCATCTGACAGTACGGCACTGCCTCAGTACTGACCCTCTGACAGTGCAGCGCTCCCTCAGTACTGACCCTCTGACAGTGAAGCACTCCCTCAGTGCTGACCTTCTGAAAGTGCAGCACTCCCTCCGAACTGACCCTCTGACAGTACGACACTCCCTCAGTACTGACCCTCTGACCATGCGGCGCACCCTTAGTACTGAGTCTCCGACAGTGCGGCACTCCCTCAGTTCTGACCCTCTGACAGTGCGGCGCTCCCTCAGTACTGACCCTCTGACAGTGCAGCACTCCCTCAGTCCTGACACTCAGACAGTGCAGCACTCCCTCAGTACTGACCCTCTGACAGTGCGGCACTCCCTCAGTACTGACCCTCTGACAGTGCAGCACGCCCTCAGTACTGACCCTCTGATAGTGCGGCACTCCCTCAGTACTGATCCCATGACAGTGCAGCACTCCTTCAGTACTGACCCTCTGACAGTGCAGCACTCCCTCAGTACTGACTCTCTGACAGTGCGGCGCTCCCCCAGTACTGACCCTATGACAGTGCAGCGCTCCTTCAGTACTGACCCTCTGACAGTGCGGCGCTCCCTCAGTACTGACTCTCTGACAGTGCGGCGCTACCTCAGTACTGACCCTATGACAGTGCAGCACTGCTTCAGTACTGACCCTCTGACAGTGCGGCGCTCCCTCAGTACTGACTCTCTGACAGTGCGGGGCTCCCTCAGTACTGATCCTCTGACAGTGCGGCACTCCCTCAGTACTGACCCTCTACAGTGCTGCGCTCCCTCAGTACTGACCCTCTGGCAGTACGGCGCTCCCTCAGTACTGACCCTCTGGCAGTGCGGCACGCCCTCAGTACTGACCCTCTGACACTGCAGCACTCCTTCAGTACTGATTCTCTGACAGTGCGGCGGTCCCGCAGTACTGATCCTCTGACAGTGCGGCGCTCCCTCAGTACTGACCCTCTGGCAGTACGGCACTCCCTCAGTACTGACCCTCTGACAGTGCGGCACTCCCTCAGTACTGACCCTCTGACAGTGCAGCGCTTCCTCAGTACTGACCCTCTGGCAGTACGGCGCTCCCTCAGTACTGACCCTCTGGCAGTGCGGCACGCCCTCAGTACTGACCCTCTGACAGTGCGGCATGCCCTCAGTACTGAGCGTCTGACAGTGCAGCGCTCCCTCAGTACTGACCCTCTGACAGTGCGGCGCTCCCTCAGTACTGACCCTATGACAGTGCAGCACTCCTTCAGTACTGACCCTCTGACAGTGCGGCGCTCCCTCAGTACTGACTCTCTGACAGTGCGTGGCTCCCTCAGTACTGATCCTCTGACAGTGCGGCACTCCCTCCGTACTGACCCTCTACAGTGCTGCGCTCCCTCAGTACTGACCCTCTGGCAGTACGGCGCTCCCTCAGTACTGACCCTCTGGCAGTGCGGCATGCCCTCAGTACTGACCCTCTGACAGCGCAGCAGTCCCTCAGTACTGACCCTCTGACAGTGCGGCACTCCCTCAGTACTGACCCTCTGACAGTACGGCCCTCCCTCAGTACTGACCCTCTGACAGTGCGGCACTCCCTCAGTACTGACCCTCTGACAGTGCGGCGCTCCCTCAGTACTGACCCTCTGACAGTGCAGCGCTTCCTCAGTACTGACCCTCTGGCAGTACGGCGCTCCCTCAGTACTGACCCTCAGGCAGTGCGGCACGCCCCCAGTACTCACCCTCTGACAGTGCGGCACTCCCTCAGTACTGACCCTCAGACATTGCGGCTCTCCCTCAGTACTGACCCTCTGACAGTGCAGCACGCCCTCAGTACTAACCCTCTGACAGTGCGGCACTCCCTCAGTACTGACCCCATGACAGTGCAGCACTCCTTCAGGACTGACCCTCTGACAGTGCAGCACTCCCTCAGTACTGACTCTCTGACAGTGCGGCACTCCCTCAGTACTGACCCTATGACAGTGCGGCACTCCCTCAGTACTGACCCTCTGCAGTGCTGCGCTTCCTCAGTACTGACCCTCTGGCAGTGCGGCACGCCCTCAGTACTCACCCTCTGACAGTGCGGCACTCCCTCAGTACTGACCCTCAGACATTGCGGCTCTCCCTCAGTACTGACCCTCTGACAGTGCAGCACGCCCTCAGTACTAACCCTCTGACAGTGCAGCACTCCCTCAGTACTGACCCTCTGACAGTGCGGTACTCCCTCAGTACTGACCCCATGACAGTGCAGCACTCCTTCAGGACTGACCCTCTGACAGTGCAGCACTCCCTCAGTACTGACTCTCTGACAGTGCGGCACTCCCTCAGTACTGACCCTATGACAGTGCGGCACTCCCTCAATACTGACCCTCTGCAGTGCTGCGCTTCCTCAGTACTGACCCTCTGGCAGTACGGCGCTCCCTCAGTACTGACCCTGTGACAGTGCGGCACTCCCTCAGTACTGACCCTCAGACCTTGCGGCTCTCCCTCAGTACTGACCCTCTGACATTGCGGCGCTCCTTCAGTACTGACCCTCTGACAGTACGGCACTCCCTCATAACTGACCCTCTGACAGTGCGGCACTCCCTCAGTACAGACCCTCTGACAGTGCGGCACTCCCTCGGTACTGACCTTCTGACAGTGCAGCACTCCTTCAGTACTGACCATCTGACAGTACGGCACTGCCTCAGTACTGACCCTCTGACAGTGCAGCGCTCCCTCAGTACTGACCCTCTGACAGTGCAGCGCTCCCTCAGTTCTGACCCTCTGAGAGTGCCGCGCTCCCTCAGTACTGACCCTCTGTCAGTGCGGCACTCCCTCAGTACTGACCCTCTGACAGTGCGGCACTCCCTCAGTACTGACCCTCTGACAGTGAAGCACTCCCTCAGTGCTGACCTTCTGAAAGTGCAGCACTCCCTCCGAACTGACCCTCTGACAGTACGACACTCCCTCAGTACTGACCCTCTGACCATGCGGCGCACCCTTAGTACTGAGTCTCCGACAGTGCGGCACTCCCTCAGTTCTGACCCTCTGACAGTGCGGCGCTCCCTCATTACTGACCCTCTGACAGTGCAGCACTCCCTCAGTCCTGACCCTCAGACAGTGCAGCACTCCCTCAGTACTGACCCTCTGACAGTGCGGCACTCCCTCAGTACTGATCCTCTGACAGTGCGGCACTCCCTCAGTACTGACCCTCTACAGTGCTGCGCTCCCTCAGTACTGACCCTCTGGCAGTACGGCGCTCCCTCAGTACTGACCCTCTGGCAGTGCGGCACGCCCTCAGTACTGACCCTCTGACACTGCAGCACTCCTTCAGTACTGATTCTCTGACAGTGCGGCGGTCCCGCAGTACTGATCCTCTGACAGTGCGGCGCTCCCTCAGTACTGACCATCTGGCAGTACGGCACTCCCTCAGTACTGACCCTCTGACAGTGCGGCACTCCCTCAGTACTGACCCTCTGACAGTGCAGCGCTTCCTCAGTACTGACCCTCTGGCAGTACGGCGCTCCCTCAGTACTGACCCTCTGGCAGTGCGGCACGCCCTCAGTACTGACCCTCTGACAGTGCGGCACTCCCTCAGTACTGAGCGTCTGACAGTGCAGCGCTCCCTCAGTACTGACCCTCTGACAGTGCGGCGCTGCCTCAGTACTGACCCTATGACAGTGCAGCACTCCTTCAGTACTGACCCTCTGACAGTGCGGCGCTCCCTCAGTACTGACTCTCTGACAGTGCGTGGCTCCCTCAGTACTGATCCTCTGACAGTGCGGCACTCCCTCCGTACTGACCCTCTACAGTGCTGCGCTCCCTCAGTACTGACCCTCTGGCAGTACGGCGCTCCCTCAGTACTGACCCTCTGGCAGTGCGGCATGCCCTCAGTACTGACCCTCTGACAGCGCAGCAGTCCCTCAGTACTGACCCTCTGACAGTGCGGCACTCCCTCAGTACTGACCCTCTGACAGTACGGCCCTCCCTCAGTACTGACCCTCTGACAGTGCGGCACTCCCTCAGCACTGACCCTCTGACAGTGCGGCGCTCCCTCAGTACTGACCCTCTGACAGTGCAGCGCTTCCTCAGTACTGACCCTCTGGCAGTACGGCGCTCCCTCAGTACTGACCTTCTGGCAGTGCGGCACGCCCTCAGTACTCACCCTCTGACAGTGCGGCACTCCCTCAGTACTGACCCTCAGACATTGCGGCTCTCCCTCAGTACTGACCCTCTGACAGTGCAGCACGCCCTCAGTACTAACCCTCTGACAGTGCAGCACTCCTTCAGTACTGACCCTCTGACAGTGCGGCACTCCCTCAGTACTGATCCCATGACAGTGCAGCACTCCTTCAGGACTGACCCTCTGACAGTGCAGCACTCCCTCAGTACTGACTCTCTGACAGTGCGGCACTCCCTCAGTACTGACCCTATGACAGTGCGGCACTCCCTCAGTACTGACCCTCTGCAGATCTGCGCTTCCTCAGTACTGACCCTCTGGCAGTACGGCGCTCCCTCAGTACTGACCCTGTGACAGTGCGGCACTCCCTCAGTACTGACCCTCTGACAGTGCGGCACTCCCTCAGTACCGACCCTCTGACAGTGCAGCACTCGCTCAGTACTGACCCTCTGACAGTGCGGCATTCCCTCAGTACTGACCCTCTGACAATGCGGCACTCCCACAGTAATGTCCCTCCCACAGTGCAGCGCTCCCTCAGTTCTGACCCTCTGACAGTGCCGCGCTCCCTCAGTACTGACCCTCTGACTGTGCGGCACTCCCTCAGTACTGACCCTCAGACCTTGCGGCTCTCCCTCAGTACTGACCCTCTGACATTGCGGCGCTCCTTCAGTACTGACCCTCTGACAGTACGGCACTCCCTCAGTACTGACCCTCTACAGTGCTGCGCTCCCTCAGTACTGACCCTCTGGCAGTACGGCGCTCCCTCAGTACTGACCCTCTGGCAGTGCGGCACGCCCTCAGTACTGACCCTCTGACACTGCAGCACTCCTTCAGTACTGATTCTCTGACAGTGCGGCGGTCCCGCAGTACTGATCCTCTGACAGTGCGGCGCTCCCTCAGTACTGACCCTCTGGCAGTACGGCACTCCCTCAGTACTGACCCTCTGACAGTGCGGCACTCCCTCAGTACTGACCCTCTGACAGTGCAGCGCTTCCTCAGTACTGACCCTCTGGCAGTACGGCGCTCCCTCAGTACTGACCCTCTGGCAGTGCGGCACGCCCTCAGTACTGACCCTCTGACAGTGCGGCGCTCCCTCAGGACTGACCCTCTGACAGTGCGGCGCTCCCTCAGTACTGACCCTATGACAGTGCAGCACTCCTTCAGTACTGACCCTCTGACAGTGCGGCGCTCCCTCAGTACTGACTCTCTGACAGTGTGTGGCTCCCTCAGTACTGATCCTCTGACAGTGCGGCACTCCCTCAGTACTGACCCTCTACAGTGCTGCGCTCCCTCAGTACTGACCCTCTGGCAGTACGGCGCTCCCTCAGTACTGACCCTCTGGCAGTGCGGCATGCCCTCAGTACTGACCCTCTGACAGCGCAGCAGTCCCTCAGTACTGACCCTCTGACAGTGCGGCACTCCCTCAGTACTGACCCTCTGACAGTACGGCCCTCCCTCAGTACTGACCCTCTGACAGTGCGGCACTCCCTCAGTACTGACCCTCTGACAGTGCGGCGCTCCCTCAGTACTGACCCTCTGACAGTGCAGCGCTTCCTCAGTACTGACCCTCTGGCAGTACGGCGCTCCCTCAGTACTGACCCTCTGGCAGTGCGGCACGCCCTCAGTACTCACCCTCTGACAGTGCGGCACTCCCTCAGTACTGACCCTCAGACATTGCGGCTCTCCCTCAGTACTGACCCTCTGACAGTGCAGCACGCCCTCAGTACTAACCCTCTGACAGTGCAGCACTCCCTCAGTACTGACCCTCTGACAGTGCGGCACTCCCTCAGTACTGACCCTCTGACAGTGCAGCACGCCCTCAGTACTGACCCTCTGACAGTGCAGCACTCCCTCAGTACTGACTCTCTGACAGTGCGGCACTCCCTCAGTACTGACCCTCTGCAGTGCTGCGCTTCCTCAGTACTGACCCTCTGGCAGTGCGGCACGCCCTCAGTACTCACCCTCTGACAGTGCGGCACTCCCTCAGTACTGACCCTCAGACATTGCGGCTCTCCCTCAGTACTGACCCTCTGACAGTGCAGCACGCCCTCAGTACTAACCCTCTGACAGTGCAGCACTCCCTCAGTACTGACCCTCTGACAGTGCGGTACTCCCTCAGTACTGACCCCATGACAGTGCAGCACTCCTTCAGGACTGACCCTCTGACAGTGCAGCACTCCCTCAGTACTGACTCTCTGACAGTGCGGCACTCCCTCAGTACTGACCCTATGACAGTGCGGCACTCCCTCAATACTGACCCTCTGCAGTGCTGCGCTTCCTCAGTACTGACCCTCTGGCAGTACGGCGCTCCCTCAGTACTGACCCTGTGACAGTGCGGCACTCCCTCAGTACTGACCCTCTGACAGTGCGGCACTCCCTCAGTACCGACCCTCTGACAGTGCAGCACTCCCTCAGTACTGACCCTCTGACAGTGCGGCATTCCCTCAGTACTGACCCTCTGACAATGCGGCACTCCCACAGTAATGTCCCTCCCACAGTGCAGCGCTCCCTCAGTTCTGACCCTCTGACAGTGCCGCGCTCCCTCAGTACTGACCCTCTGACTGTGCGGCACTCCCTCAGTACTGACCCTCAGACCTTGCGGCTCTCCCTCAGTACTGACCCTCTGACATTGCGGCGCTCCTTCAGTACTGACCCTCTGACAGTACGGCACTCCCTCAGTACTGACCCTCTGACAGTGCGGCACTCCCTCAGTACAGACCCTCTGACAGTGCGGCACTCCCTCGGTACTGACCTTCTGACAGTGCAGCACTCCTTCAGTACTGACCATCTGACAGTACGGCACTGCCTCAGTACTGACCCTCTGACAGTGCAGCGCTCCCTCAGTACTGACCCTCTGACAGTGCAGCGCTCCCTCAGTTCTGACCCTCTGAGAGTGCCGCGCTCCCTCAGTACTGACCCTCTGTCAGTGCGGCACTCCCTCAGTACTGACCCTCTGACAGTGCGGCACTCCCTCAGTACTGACCCTCTGACAGTGAAGCACTCCCTCAGTGCTGACCTTCTGAAAGTGCAGCACTCCCTCCGAACTGACCCTCTGACAGTACGACACTCCCTCAGTACTGACCCTCTGACCATGCGGCGCACCCTTAGTACTGAGTCTCCGACAGTGCGGCACTCCCTCAGTTCTGACCCTCTGACAGTGCGGCGCTCCCTCATTACTGACCCTCTGACAGTGCAGCACTCCCTCAGTCCTGACCCTCAGACAGTGCAGCACTCCCTCAGTACTGACCCTCTGACAGTGCGGCACTCCCTCAGTACTGATCCTCTGACAGTGCGGCACTCCCTCAGTACTGACCCTCTACAGTGCTGCGCTCCCTCAGTACTGACCCTCTGGCAGTACGGCGCTCCCTCAGTACTGACCCTCTGGCAGTGCGGCACGCCCTCAGTACTGACCCTCTGACACTGCAGCACTCCTTCAGTACTGATTCTCTGACAGTGCGGCGGTCCCGCAGTACTGATCCTCTGACAGTGCGGCGCTCCCTCAGTACTGACCCTCTGGCAGTACGGCACTCCCTCAGTACTGACCCTCTGACAGTGCGGCACTCCCTCAGTACTGACCCTCTGACAGTGCAGCGCTTCCTCAGTACTGACCCTCTGGCAGTACGGCGCTCCCTCAGTACTGACCCTCTGGCAGTGCGGCACGCCCTCAGTACTGACCCTCTGACAGTGCGGCACTCCCTCAGTACTGAGCGTCTGACAGTGCAGCGCTCCCTCAGTACTGACCCTCTGACAGTGCGGCGCTGCCTCAGTACTGACCCTATGACAGTGCAGCACTCCTTCAGTACTGACCCTCTGACAGTGCGGCGCTCCCTCAGTACTGACTCTCTGACAGTGCGTGGCTCCCTCAGTACTGATCCTCTGACAGTGCGGCACTCCCTCCGTACTGACCCTCTACAGTGCTGCGCTCCCTCAGTACTGACCCTCTGGCAGTACGGCGCTCCCTCAGTACTGACCCTCTGGCAGTGCGGCATGCCCTCAGTACTGACCCTCTGACAGCGCAGCAGTCCCTCAGTACTGACCCTCTGACAGTGCGGCACTCCCTCAGTACTGACCCTCTGACAGTACGGCCCTCCCTCAGTACTGACCCTCTGACAGTGCGGCACTCCCTCAGTACTGACCCTCTGACAGTGCGGCGCTCCCTCAGTACTGACCCTCTGACAGTGCAGCGCTTCCTCAGTACTGACCCTCTGGCAGTACGGCGCTCCCTCAGTACTGACCTTCTGGCAGTGCGGCACGCCCTCAGTACTCACCCTCTGACAGTGCGGCACTCCCTCAGTACTGACCCTCAGACATTGCGGCTCTCCCTCAGTACTGACCCTCTGACAGTGCAGCACGCCCTCAGTACTAACCCTCTGACAGTGCAGCACTCCTTCAGTACTGACCCTCTGACAGTGCGGCACTCCCTCAGTACTGATCCCATGACAGTGCAGCACTCCTTCAGGACTGACCCTCTGACAGTGCAGCACTCCCTCAGTACTGACTCTCTGACAGTGCGGCACTCCCTCAGTACTGACCCTATGACAGTGCGGCACTCCCTCAGTACTGACCCTCTGCAGATCTGCGCTTCCTCAGTACTGACCCTCTGGCAGTACGGCGCTCCCTCAGTACTGACCCTGTGACAGTGCGGCACTCCCTCAGTACTGACCCTCTGACAGTGCGGCACTCCCTCAGTACCGACCCTCTGACAGTGCAGCACTCCCTCAGTACTGACCCTCTGACAGTGCGGCATTCCCTCAGTACTGACCCTCTGACAATGCGGCACTCCCACAGTAATGTCCCTCCCACAGTGCAGCGCTCCCTCAGTTCTGACCCTCTGACAGTGCCGCGCTCCCTCAGTACTGACCCTCTGACTGTGCGGCACTCCCTCAGTACTGACCCTCAGACCTTGCGGCTCTCCCTCAGTACTGACCCTCTGACATTGCGGCGCTCCTTCAGTACTGACCCTCTGACAGTGCGGCACTCCCTCGGTACTGACCTTCTGACAGTGCAGCACTCCTTCAGTACTGACCATCTGACAGTACGGCACTGCCTCAGTACTGACCCTCTGACAGTGCAGCGCTCCCTCAGTACTGACCCTCTGACAGTGCAGCGCTCCCTCAGTTCTGACCCTCTGACAGTGCCGCGCTCCCTCAGTACTGACCCTCTGTCAGTGCGGCACTCCCTCAGTACTGACCCTCTGACAGTGCGGCACTCCCTCAGTACTGACCCTCTGACAGTGAAGCACTCCCTCAGTGCTGACCTTCTGAAAGTGCAGCACTCCCTCCGAACTGACCCTCTGACAGTACGACACTCCCTCAGTACTGACCCTCTGACCATGCGGCGCACCCTTAGTACTGAGTCTCCGACAGTGCGGCACTCCCTCAGTTCTGACCCTCTGACAGTGCGGCGCTCCCTCATTACTGACCCTCTGACAGTGCAGCACTCCCTCATTCCTGACCCTCAGACAGTGCAGCACTCCCTCAGTACTGACCCTCTGACAGTGCGGCACTCCCTCAGTACTGACCCTCTGACAGTGCAGCACGCCCTCAGTACTGACCCTCTGACAGTGCGGCACTCCCTCAGTACTGATCCCATGACAGTGCAGCACTCCCTCAGTACTGACTCTCTGACAGTGCGGCGCTCCCTCAGTACTGACCATATGACAGTGCAGCACTCCTTCAGTACTGACCCTCTGACAGTGCGGCGCTCCCTCAGTATTGACTCTCTGACAGTGCGGCGCTCCCTCAGTACTGACCCTATGACAGTGCAGCACTCCTTCAGTACTGACCCTCTGACAGTGCGGCGCTCCCTCAGTACTGACTCTCTGACAGTGCGGGGCTCCCTCAGTACTGATCCTCTGACAGTGCGGCACTCCCTCAGTACTGACCCTCTACAGTGCTGCGCTCCCTCAGTACTGACCCTCTGGCAGTACGGCGCTCCCTCAGTACTGACCCTCTGGCAGTGCGGCACGCCCTCAGTACTGACCCTCTGACACTGCAGCACTCCTTCAGTACTGATTCTCTGACAGTGCGGCGGTCCCGCAGTACTGATCCTCTGACAGTGCGGCGCTCCCTCAGTACTGACCCTCTGGCAGTACGGCACTCCCTCAGTACTGACCCTCTGACAGTGCAGCGCTTCCTCAGTACTGACCCTCTGGCAGTACGGCGCTCCCTCAGTACTGACCCTCTGGCAGTGCGGCACGCCCTCAGTACTGACCCTCTGACAGTGCGGCGCTCCCTCAGGACTGACCCTCTGACAGTGCGGCGCTCCCTCAGTACTGACCCTATGACAGTGCAGCACTCCTTCAGTACTGACCCTCTGACAGTGCGGCGCTCCCTCAGTACTGACTCTCTGACAGTGCGTGGCTCCCTCAGTACTGATCCTCTGACAGTGCGGCACTCCCTCAGTACTGACCCTCTACAGTGCTGCGCTCCCTCAGTACTGACCCTCTGGCAGTACGGCGCTCCCTCAGTACTGACCCTCTGGCAGTGCGGCATGCCCTCAGTACTGACCCTCTGACAGCGCAGCAGTCCCTCAGTACTGACCCTCTGACAGTGCGGCACTCCCTCAGTACTGACCCTCTGACAGTACGGCCCTCCCTCAGTACTGACCCTCTGACAGTGCGGCACTCCCTCAGTACTGACCCTCTGACAGTGCGGCGCTACCTCAGTACTGACCCTCTGACAGTGCAGCGCTTCCTCAGTACTGACCCTCTGGCAGTACGGCGCTCCCTCAGTACTGACCCTCTGGCAGTGCGGCACGCCCTCAGTACTCACCCTCTGACAGTGCGGCACTCCCTCAGTACTGACCCTCAGACATTGCGGCTCTCCCTCAGTACTGACCCTCTGACAGTGCAGCACGCCCTCAGTACTAACCCTCTGACAGTGCAGCACTCCCTCAGTACTGACCCTCTGACAGTGCGGCACTCCCTCAGTACTGACCCTCTGACAGTGCAGCACGCCCTCAGTACTGACCCTCTGACAGTGCAGCACTCCCTCAGTACTGACTCTCTGACAGTGCGGCACTCCCTCAGTACTGACCCTATGACAGTGCGGCACTCCCTCAGTACTGACCCTCTGCAGTGCTGCGCTTCCTCAGTACTGACCCTCTGGCAGTACGGCGCTCCCTCAGTACTGACCCTCTGGCAGTGCGGCACGCCCTCAGTACTGACCCTCTGACAGCGCAGCAGTCCCTCAGTACTGACCCTCTGACAGTGCTACACTCCCTCAGTACTGACCCTCTGACAGTGCGGCACTCCCTCAGTACTGACCCTGTGACAGTGCGGCACTCCCTCAGTACTGACCCTCTGACAGTGCGGCACTCCCTCAGTACTGACCCTCTGACAGAGCGGCATTCCCTCAGTACTGACCCTCTGACAGTGCGGCACTCCCACAGTAATGTCCCTCCCACAGTGCAGCGCTCCCTCAGTTCTGACCCTCTGACAGTGCCGCGCTCCCTCAGTACTGACCCTCTGACTGTGCGGCACTCCCTCAGTACTGACCCTCTGACAGTACGGCACTCCCTCAGTACTGACCCTCTGACAGTGCGGCACTCCCTCAGTACAGAACCTCTGACAGTGCGGCACTCCCTCGGTACTGACCTTCTGACAGTGCAGCACTCCTTCAGTACTGACCATCTGACAGTACGGCACTGCCTCAGTACTGACCCTCTGACAGTGCAGCGCTCCCTCAGTACTGACCCTCTGACAGTGCAGCGCTCCCTCAGTTCTGACCCTCTGACAGTGCCGCGCTCCCTCAGTACTGACCCTCTGACAGTGCCGCGCTCCCTCAGTACTGACCCTCTGTCAGTGCGGCACTCCCTCAGTACTGACCCTCTGACAGTGCGGGTCTCCCTCAGTAGTGACCCTCAGACATTGCGGCTCTCACTCAGTACTGACCCTCTGACATTGCGGCGCTCCCTCAGTACTGACCCTCTGACAGTGCAGCACGCCCTCAGTACTAACCCTCTGACAGTGCAGCACTCCCTCAGTACTGACCCTCTGACAGTGCGGCACTCCCTCAGTACTGACCCTCTGACAGTGCAGCACGCCCTCAGTACTGACCCTCTGACAGTGCAGCACTCCCTCAGTACTGACTCTCTGACAGTGCGGTACTCCCTCAGTACTGACCCCATGACAGTGCAGCACTCCTTCAGTACTGACCCTCTGACAGTGCAGCACTCCCTCAGTACTGACTCTCTGACAGTGCGGCACTCCCTCAGTACTGACCCTCTGACAGTGCGGCACTCCCTCAGTACTGACTCTCTGACAATGCAGCACTCCCTCAGTACTGACCCTCTGACAATGCAGCACTCCCTCAGTACTGACCCTCTGACAGTGCGGCACTCCCTCAGTACTGACCCTCTGACAGTGCAGGACCCCCTCAGTGCTGACCTTCTGACAGTGCAGCACTCCCTCAGTACTGACCCTCTGACAGTGCGGCACTCCCTCAGTATTAATCCTCTGCCAGTGCGGCGCTTATTCAGTACTGACCCTCCGACAGTGCGGCACTCACTCTGTTCTGACCCTCTGACAGTGCGGCGCTCCCTCAGTACTGACCCTCTGACAGTGCAGCACTCCCTCAGTACTGACCCTCTGACAGTGCGGCACTCCGTCAGTACTGACCCTCTACAGTGCGGCGCTCCTTCAGTACTGACCCTCTGACAGCGCGGCGCATCCTCAGTACTGACCCTCTGGCAGTACGGCGCTCCCTCAGTACTGACCCTCTGGCAGTGCGGCACGCCCTCAGTACTGACCCTCTGACAGTGCGGCGCTCCCTCAGTACTGACCCTCTGACAGTGCAGCAGTCCCTCAGTACTGACCCTCTGACAGTGCGGCACTCCCTCAGTACGGACCCTCTGACAGTGCTACACTCCCTCAGTACTGACCCTCTGGCAGTGCGGCACGCCCTCAGTACTGACCCTCTGGCAGTGCGGCGCACCCTCTGTACTGACCCTCTGACAGTGCGGGAGTCCCTCAGTACTGACCCTCTGACAGTGCTACACTCCCTCAGTACTGACCCTCTGACAGTGCGGCGCACCGTCTGTACAGACCCTCTGGCAGTGCGGTGCTCCCTCAGTACTGACCCTGTGACAGTGCGGCACTCCCTCAGTAATGTCCCTCCCTACAATGCAGCGCTCCCTCAGTACTGACCCGTGACAGTGCGGCACTCCCTCGGTACTGACCGTCTGACAGTGCAGCACTCCTTCAGTACTGACCCTCTGACAGTACGGCACTCCCTCAGTACTGACCCTCTGACAGTGCGGCACTCCCTCAGTACTGACCCTCTGACAGTGCGGCACTCCCTCGGTACTGACCTTCTGACAGTGCCGCGCTCCCTCAGTACTGACCCTCTGACAGTGCGGCACTCCCTCAGTACTGACCCTCTGACAGTGCTCCGCTCCCTCAGTACTGACCCTCTGACAGCGCACCGCTCCCTCTGTACTGACCCTCTGACAGTGCGGCACTCCCTCAGTACTGACCCTGTGACAGTGCGGCAATCCCTCAGTACTGACTCTCTGACAGTGCAGCGCTCCCTCAGTACTGACCCTCTGACAGTGCGGCACTCCCTCAGTACTGACTCTCTGACAGTGCGGTACTCCCTCAGTACTGACCCCATGACAGTGCAGCACTCCTTCAGTACTGACCCTCTGACAGTGCAGCACTCCCTCGGTACTGACCTTCTGACAGTGCAGCACTCCTTCAGTACTGACCCTCTGACAGTGCGGCACTCCCTCAGTACTGACCCTGTGACAGTGCGGCACTCCCACAGTAATGTCCCTCCCACAGTGCAGCGCTCCCTCAGTTCTGACCCTCTGACAGTGCCGCGCTCCCTCAGTACTGACCCTCTGACTGTGCGGCACTCCCTCAGTACTGACCCTCTGACAGTACGGCACTCCCTCAGTACTGACCCTCTGACAGTGCGGCACTCCCTCAGTACAGAACCTCTGACAGTGCGGCACTCCCTCGGTACTGACCTTCTGACAGTGCAGCACTCCTTCAGTACTGACCATCTGACAGTACGGCACTGCCTCAGTACTGACCCTCTGACAGTGCAGCGCTCCCTCAGTACTGACCCTCTGACAGTGCAGCGCTCCCTCAGTTCTGACCCTCTGACAGTGCCGCGCTCCCTCAGTACTGACCCTCTGACAGTGCCGCGCTCCCTCAGTACTGACCCTCTGTCAGTGCGGCACTCCCTCAGTACTGACCCTCTGACAGTGCGGGTCTCCCTCAGTAGTGACCCTCAGACATTGCGGCTCTCACTCAGTACTGACCCTCTGACATTGCGGCGCTCCCTCAGTACTGACCCTCTGACAGTGCAGCACGCCCTCAGTACTAACCCTCTGACAGTGCAGCACTCCCTCAGTACTGACCCTCTGACAGTGCGGCACTCCCTCAGTACTGACCCTCTGACAGTGCAGCACGCCCTCAGTACTGACCCTCTGACAGTGCAGCACTCCCTCAGTACTGACTCTCTGACAGTGCGGTACTCCCTCAGTACTGACCCCATGACAGTGCAGCACTCCTTCAGTACTGACCCTCTGACAGTGCAGCACTCCCTCAGTACTGACTCTCTGACAGTGCGGCACTCCCTCAGTACTGACCCTCTGACAGTGCGGCACTCCCTCAGTACTGACTCTCTGACAATGCAGCACTCCCTCAGTACTGACCCTCTGACAATGCAGCACTCCCTCAGTACTGACCCTCTGACAGTGCGGCACTCCCTCAGTACTGACCCTCTGACAGTGCAGGACCCCCTCAGTGCTGACCTTCTGACAGTGCAGCACTCCCTCAGTACTGACCCTCTGACAGTGCGGCACTCCCTCAGTATTAATCCTCTGCCAGTGCGGCGCTTATTCAGTACTGACCCTCCGACAGTGCGGCACTCACTCTGTTCTGACCCTCTGACAGTGCGGCGCTCCCTCAGTACTGACCCTCTGACAGTGCAGCACTCCCTCAGTACTGACCCTCTGACAGTGCGGCACTCCGTCAGTACTGACCCTCTACAGTGCGGCGCTCCTTCAGTACTGACCCTCTGACAGCGCGGCGCATCCTCAGTACTGACCCTCTGGCAGTACGGCGCTCCCTCAGTACTGACCCTCTGGCAGTGCGGCACGCCCTCAGTACTGACCCTCTGACAGTGCGGCGCTCCCTCAGTACTGACCCTCTGACAGTGCAGCAGTCCCTCAGTACTGACCCTCTGACAGTGCGGCACTCCCTCAGTACGGACCCTCTGACAGTGCTACACTCCCTCAGTACTGACCCTCTGGCAGTGCGGCACGCCCTCAGTACTGACCCTCTGGCAGTGCGGCGCACCCTCTGTACTGACCCTCTGACAGTGCGGGAGTCCCTCAGTACTGACCCTCTGACAGTGCTACACTCCCTCAGTACTGACCCTCTGACAGTGCGGCGCACCGTCTGTACAGACCCTCTGGCAGTGCGGTGCTCCCTCAGTACTGACCCTGTGACAGTGCGGCACTCCCTCAGTAATGTCCCTCCCTACAATGCAGCGCTCCCTCAGTACTGACCCGTGACAGTGCGGCACTCCCTCGGTACTGACCGTCTGACAGTGCAGCACTCCTTCAGTACTGACCCTCTGACAGTACGGCACTCCCTCAGTACTGACCCTCTGACAGTGCGGCACTCCCTCAGTACTGACCCTCTGACAGTGCGGCACTCCCTCGGTACTGACCTTCTGACAGTGCCGCGCTCCCTCAGTACTGACCCTCTGACAGTGCGGCACTCCCTCAGTACTGACCCTCTGACAGTGCTCCGCTCCCTCAGTACTGACCCTCTGACAGCGCACCGCTCCCTCTGTACTGACCCTCTGACAGTGCGGCACTCCCTCAGTACTGACCCTGTGACAGTGCGGCAATCCCTCAGTACTGACTCTCTGACAGTGCAGCGCTCCCTCAGTACTGACCCTCTGACAGTGCGGCACTCCCTCAGTACTGACCCTGTGACAGTGCGGCGCTCCCTCAGTACTGACCCTCTGACAATGCAGCACTCCCTCAGTACTGACCCTCTGACACTGCGGCATTCCCTCAGTACTGACCCTCTGACAGTGCGGCGCTCCCTCAGTACTGACCCTCTGACAGTGCGGCACTCCCTCAATACTGACCCTCTGACAGTGCGGCACTCCCTCAGTACTGACCCTCTGACAGTGCGGCACTCCCTCAATACTGACCCTCTGACAGTGCGGCACTCCCTCAGTACTGACCCTCTGACAGTGCGGCACTCCCTCAATACTGACCCTCTGACAGTGCAGCACTCCCTCAGTACTGACAATCTGACAGTGCAGCACTCCCTCAGTGCTGACCCTCTGACAGTGCAGCACTCCCTCAGTACTGACCCTCTGACAACTCGGCACTCCCTCAGTACTGACCCTCTGACTGTGCAGCACTCCCTCAATACTGACCCTCTGACAGTGCGGCGCACCGTCTGTACAGACCCTCTGGCAGTGCGGTGCTCCCTCAATACTGACCCTCTGACAGTGCGGGTCTCCCTCAGTAGTGACCCTCAGACATTGCGGCTCTCACTCAGTACTGACCCTCTGACATTGCGGCGCTCCCTCAGTACTGACCCTCTGACAGTGCAGCACGCCCTCAGTACTAACCCTCTGACAGTGCAGCACTCCCTCAGTACTGACCCTCTGACAGTGCGGCACTCCCTCAGTACTGACCCTCTGACAGTGCAGCACGCCCTCAGTACTGACCCTCTGACAGTGCAGCACTCCATCAGTACTGACTCTCTGACAGTGCGGCACACCCTCAGTACTGACCCTCTGACAGTGCGGCACTCCCTCAGTACTGACCCCATGACAGTGCAGCACTCCTTCAGTACTGACCCTCTGACAGTGCAGCACTCCCTCAGTACTGACTCTCTGACAGTGCGGCACTCCCTCAGTACTGACCCTCTGACAGTGCGGCACTCCCTCAGTACTGACTCTCTGACAATGCAGCACTCCCTCAGTACTGACCCTCTGACAATGCAGCACTCCCTCAGTACTGACCCTCTGACAGTGCGGCACTCCCTCAGTACTGACCCTCTGACAGTGCAGGACCCCCTCAGTGCTGACCTTCTGACAGTGCAGCACTCCCTCAGTACTGACCCTCTGACAGTGCGGCACTCCCTCAGTATTAATCCTCTGCCAGTGCGGCGCTTATTCAGTACTGACCCTCCGACAGTGCGGCACTCACTCTGTTCTGACCCTCTGACAGTGCGGCGCTCCCTCAGTACTGACCCTCTGACAGTGCAGCACTCCCTCAGTACTGACCCTCTGACAGTGCGGCACTCCGTCAGTACTGACCCTCTACAGTGCGGCGCTCCTTCAGTACTGACCCTCTGACAGCGCGGCGCATCCTCAGTACTGACCCTCTGGCAGTACGGCGCTCCCTCAGTACTGACCCTCTGGCAGTGCGGCACGCCCTCAGTACTGACCCTCTGACAGTGCGGCGCTCCCTCAGTAATGACCCTCTGACAGTGCAGCAGTCCCTCAGTACTGACCCTCTGACAGTGCGGCACTCCCTCAGTACGGACCCTCTGACAGTGCTACACTCCCTCAGTACTGACCCTCTGGCAGTGCGGCACGCCCTCAGTACTGACCCTCTGGCAGTGCGGCGCACCCTCTGTACTGACCCTCTGACAGTGCGGGAGTCCCTCAGTACTGACCCTCTGACAGTGCTACACTCCCTCAGTACTGACCCTCTGACAGTGCGGCGCACCGTCTGTACAGACCCTCTGGCAGTGCGGTGCTCCCTCAGTACTGACCCTGTGACAGTGCGGCACTCCCTCAGTAATGTCCCTCCCTACAATGCAGCGCTCCCTCAGTACTGACCCGTGACAGTGCGGCACTCCCTCGGTACTGACCGTCTGACAGTGCAGCACTCCTTCAGTACTGACCCTCTGACAGTACGGCACTCCCTCAGTACTGACCCTCTGACAGTGCGGCACTCCCTCAGTACTGACCCTCTGACAGTGCGGCACTCCCTCGGTACTGACCTTCTGACAGTGCCGCGCTCCCTCAGTACTGACCCTCTGACAGTGCGGCACTCCCTCAGTACTGACCCTCTGACAGTGCTCCGCTCCCTCAGTACTGACCCTCTGACAGCGCACCGCTCCCTCTGTACTGACCCTCTGACAGTGCGGCACTCCCTCAGTACTGACCCTGTGACAGTGCGGCAATCCCTCAGTACTGACTCTCTGACAGTGCAGCGCTCCCTCAGTACTGACCCTCTGACAGTGCGGCACTCCCTCAGTACTGACCCTGTGACAGTGCGGCGCTCCCTCAGTACTGACCCTCTGACAATGCAGCACTCCCTCAGTACTGACCCTCTGACACTGCGGCATTCCCTCAGTACTGACCCTCTGACAGTGCGGCGCTCCCTCAGTACTGACCCTCTGACAGTGCGGCACTCCCTCAATACTGACCCTCTGACAGTGCGGCACTCCCTCAGTACTGACCCTCTGACAGTGCGGCACTCCCTCAATACTGACCCTCTGACAGTGCGGCACTCCCTCAGTACTGACCCTCTGACAGTGCGGCACTCCCTCAATACTGACCCTCTGACAGTGCAGCACTCCCTCAGTGCTGACCCTCTGACAGTGCAGCACTCCCTCAGTACTGACCCTCTGACAACTCGGCACTCCCTCAGTACTGACCCTCTGACTGTGCAGCACTCCCTCAATACTGACCCTCTGACAGTGCGGCGCACCGTCTGTACAGACCCTCTGGCAGTGCGGTGCTCCCTCAATACTGACCCTCTGACAGTGCGGCACTCCCTCAGTACTGACCCGTGACAGTGCGGCACTCCCTCGGTACTGACCGTCTGACAGTGCAGCACTCCTTCAGTACTGACCCTCTGACAGTGCGGCACTCCCTCAGTACTGACCCTCTGACAGTGCGGCACTCCCTCGGTACTGACCTTCTGACAGTGCCGCGCTCCCTCAGTACTGACCCTCTGACAGTGCGGCACTCCCTCAGTACTGACCCTCTGACAGTGCGCCGCTCCCTCAGTACTGACCCTCTGACAGCGCACCGCTCCCTCAGTACTGACCCTCTGACAGTGCGGCACTCCCTCAGTACTGACCCTCTGACAGTGCGGCACTCCCTCAGTACTGACAATCTGACCGTGCAGCACTCCCTCAGTGCTGACCCTCTGACAGTGCAGCACTCCCTCAGTACTGACCCTCTGACAACGCGGCAATCCCTCAGTACTGACCCTCTGACAGTGCAGCACTCCCTCAGTACTGACCCTCTGACAGTGCGGCACTCCCTCAATACTGACCCTCTGACAGTGCAGCAAACCCTCAGTACTGACCCTCTGACAGTACGGCACTCCCTCAGTACTGACCCTTACAGTGCGGCACTCCCTCAATACTGACCCTCTGACAGTGCGGCACTCCCTCAGTACTAACCCTCTGACAGTGCGGCACTCCCTCAATACTGACCCTCTGACAGTGCGGCACTCCCTCAGTACTGACCATCTGACAGTGCGGCACTCCCTCAGTACTGACCCTCTGACAATGCAGCACTCCCTCAATACTGACCCTCTGACAGTGCGGCACTCCCTCAGTACTGACCCTCTGACAGTGCGGCACTCCTCAATACTGACCCTCTGACAGTGCGGCACACCCTCAGTACTGACCCTCTGACAGTGCGGCGCTCCCTCAGTGCTGACCCTCTGACAGTGCAGCATTCCCTCAGTACTGACCCTCTGACAGTGCTGCGCTCCTCAGTACTGACCATCTGACAGTGCGGTACTCCCTCAGTCCTGACCCTCTGACAGTGCTGCACTCCCCCAGTTCTGACCCTCTGACAGTGCAGCACTCCCTCAGTACTGACCCTCTGACAGTGCAGCACTCCCTCAGTACTGACCCTCTGACAGTGCAGCACTTCCTCATTACTGACCCTCTGACAGTGCGGCACTCCCTCAGTACTGACTCTCTGACAGTGCGGCACTCCCTCAGTACTGACTCTCTGACAGTGTGGCACTCTCTCAGTAATGACCCACTGACAGTGCGGCACTCCCTCTGTACTGACCCTCTGACAGTGCGGCACTCCCTCAGTACTGACCCACTGACAGTGCGGTGCACCCACAGTACTGACCTTCTGACAGGGCGGCACTCCCTCAGTACTGACCCTCTGACAGAGCAGCACTCCCTCAGTACTGACCCTCTGACAGTGCAGCACTCCCGCAGTGCTGACCATCTGACAGTGCAGCACTCCCTCAGTACTGACCCTCTGACAGTGCAGCACTCCCTCAGTACTGACCCTCTGACAGTGCGGCACTCCCTCAGTACTGACCCTCTGACAGTGCGGTGCTCCCTCAGTACTGACCCTCTGGCAGTGCCGCGCTCCCTCAGGACTGACCCTCTGTCAGAGCAGCGCTCCCTCAGTACTGACCCTCAGACAGTGCAGCTCTCCCTCAGTACTGACCCTCTGACAGTGCAGCACTCCCTCAGTACTGACCCTCTGACTGTGCGGCACTCCCTCAGTGCTGACCCTCTGACAGTGCGGCACTCCCTCAATCCTGACCCTCTGACAGTGCGGCACTCCCTCAGTACTGACCCTCTGACAGTGCAGCACTCCCTCAGTGCTGACCCTCTGACAGTGCGGCACTCCCTCAATACTGACCCTCTGACAGTGCGGCAGTCCCTCAGTACTGAGCCTCTGACAATGCAGCACTCCCTCAATACTGACCCTCTGACAGTGCGGCACTCCCTCAGTACTGACCCTCTGACAGTGAGGCACTCCCTCAGTACTGACCCTCTGACAAAGCGGCGCTCCCTCAGTGCTGACCCTCTGACAGAGCAGCACTCCCTCAGTACTGACCCTCTGACAGTGCTGCGCTCCTCAGTACTGACCATCTGACAGTGCGGCACTCCCTCAGTACTGACCCTCTGACAGTGCGGCACTCCCTCAGTACTGACTCTCTGACAGTGCGGCACTCCCTCAGTATTGACTCTCTGACAGGTCGGCACTCCCTCAGTACTGACCCTCTGACAGTGCGGCACTTCCTCAGTACTGACCCTCTGACAGTGCGGCACTCCCTCAGTACTGACCCTCTGACAGTGCAGCACTTCCTCATTACTGACCCTCTGACAGTGCGGCGCTCCCTCAGTACTGACCCTCTGACAGTGCGGCACTCCCTCAGTACTGACACTCTGACAGTGCGGCGCTCCCTCAGTACTGACCCTCTGACAGTGCGGCGCTCCCTCAGTACTGACCCTCTGACAGTGCGGCACTCCCTCAGTACTGACTCTCTGACAGTGCGGCACTCCCTCAGTACTGACTCTCTGACAGGTCGGCACTCTCTCAGTACTGACCCTCTGACAGTGCGGCACTCCCTGAGTACTGACCCTCTGACAGTGCAGCACTCCCTCAGTACTGACCCTCTGACAGTGCAGCGCTCCCTCAGTACTGACCCTCTGACAGTGCGGCACTCCATCAGTACTGAGCCTCTGACAGCGCGGCACACCCTCAGTACTGACCCTCTGACTGTGCAGCACTCCCTCAATACTGACCCTCTGACAGTGCAGCACTCCCTCAGTATTGACCCTCTGACAGTGCGGCACTGCCGCAGTACTGACCCTCTGACAGTGCAGCACTCCCTCAGTACTGACCCTCTGACAGTGCAGCACTCCCTCAGTACTGACCCTCTGACAGCGCGGCACTCCCTCAGTACTGACCCTCTGACAGTGCAGCACTCCCTCAGTACTGACCCTCTGACAGTGCAGTACTCCCTCAGTACTGACCCTCTGACAGTGCGGCACTCCCTCAATATTGACCCTCTGACAGTGCGGCACTCCCTCAGTACTGACCCTCTGACAGTGCAGCACTCCCTCAGTACTGACCCTCTGACAGTGCGGCACTCCCTCAATACTGACCCTCTGACAGTGCAGCACTCCCTCAGTACTGACCCTCTGACAGTGCAGAACTCCCTCAGTACTGACTCTCTTTCAGTGAGGCACTCCCTCAGTACTGACCCTCTGACAGTGCGGCACTCCCTCAGTTCTGACCCTCTGACAGTGCAGAACTCCCTCAGTACTGACTCTCTGTCAGTGAGGCACTCCCTCAGTACTGACCCTCTGACAGTGCGGCACTCCCTCAGTACTGACCCTCTGACAGAGCAGCGCTCCCTCAGTACTGACCCTCTGACAGTGCAGCACTCCCTCAATCCTGACCCTCTGACAGTGCAGCACTCCCTCAGTACTGACCCTCTGACAGTGCTGCGCTCCTCAGTACTGACCCTCTGACAGTGCGGTACTCCCTCAGTCCTGACCCTCTGACAGTGCTGCACTCCCCCAGTACTGACCCTCTGACAGTGCAGCACTCCCTCAGTACTGACCCTCTGACAGTGCAGCACTCCCTCAGTGCTGACCCTCTGACAGTGCAGCACACCCTCAGTACTGACCGTCTGACAGTGCGGCACTGCCTCAGTACTGACCCTCTGACAGTGCAGCACTCCCTCAGTACTGACCCTCTGACAGTGCAGCACACCCTCAGTACTGACCCTCTGACAGTGCAGCACTCCCTCAGTGCTGACCCTCTGACAGTGCAGCACTCCCTCAGTACTGACCCTCTGACAGTGCAGCACTCCCTCAGTACTGACCCTCTGACAGTGCAGTACTCCCTCAGTATTGACCCTCTGACAGTGCGGCACTGCCTCAGTACTGACCCTCTGACAGTGCAGCACTCCCTCAGTGCTGACCCTCTGACAGTGCAGCACTCCCTCAGTACAGACCCTCTGACAGCGCGGCACTCCCTCAGTACTGACCCTCTGACAGTGCAGTACTCCCTCAGTACTGACCCTCTGACAGTGCGGCACTCCCTCAATACTGACCCTCTGACAGTGCAGCACTCCCTCAGTACTGACCCTCTGACAGCGCAGCACTCCCTCAGTCCTGACCCTCTGACAGTGCGGCACTCCCTCAGTACTGACCCTCTGACAGTGCAGCGCTCGCTCAGTACTGACCCTCTGACAGTGCGGCACTCCCTCAGTACTGACCCTCTGACAATGCAGCACTCCCTCAATACTGACCCTCTGACAGTGCGGCACTCCCTCAGTACTGACCCTCTGACAGTGCGGCACTCCTCATTACTGACCCTCTGACAGTGCAGCACTCCCCCAATACTGACCCTCTGACAGTGCGGCACACCCTCAGTACTGACCCTCTGACAGTGCGGCGCTCCCTCAGTGCTGACCCTCTGACAGTGCAGCATTCCCTCAGTACTGACCCTCTGACAGTGCTGCGCTCCTCAGTACTGACCATCTGACAGTGCGGTACTCCCTCAGTCCTGACCCTCTGACAGTGCTGCACTCCCCCAGTTCTGACCCTCTGACAGTGCAGCACTCCCTCAGTACTGACTGTCTGACAGTGCAGCACTCCCTCAGTACTGACCCTCTGACAGTGCAGCACTTCCTCATTACTGACCCTCTGACAGTGCGGCACTCCCTCAGTACTGACTCTCTGACAGTGCGGCACTCCCTCAGTACTGACTCTCTGACAGTGTGGCACTCTCTCAGTAATGACCCACTGACAGTGCGGCACTCCCTCTGTACTGACCCTCTGACAGTGCGGCACTCCCTCAGTACTGACCCTCTGGCAGTGCCGCGCTCCCTCAGGACTGACCCTCTGTCAGAGCAGCGCTCCCTCAGTACTGACCCTCAGACAGTGCAGCTCTCCCTCAGTACTGACCCTCTGACAGTGCAGCACTCCCTCAGTACTGACCCTCTGACTGTGCGGCACTCCCTCAGTGCTGACCCTCTGACAGTGCGGCACTCCCTCAATCCTGACCCTCTGACAGTGCGGCACTCCCTCAGTACTGACCCTCTGACAGTGCAGCACTCCCTCAGTGCTGACCCTCTGACAGTGCGGCACTCCCTCAATACTGACCCTCTGACAGTGCGGCAGTCCCTCAGTACTGAGCCTCTGACAATGCAGCACTCCCTCAATACTGACCCTCTGACAGTGCGGCACTCCCTCAGTACTGACCCTCTGACAGTGAGGCACTCCCTCAGTACTGACCCTCTGACAGTGCAGCACTCCCCCAATACTGACCCTCTGACAGTGCGGCACTCCCTCAGTACTGACCCTCTGACAAAGCGGCGCTCCCTCAGTGCTGACCCTCTGACAGAGCAGCACTCCCTCAGTACTGACCCTCTGACAGTGCTGCGCTCCTCAGTACTGACCATCTGACAGTGCGGCACTCCCTCAGTACTGACCCTCTGACAGTGCGGCACTCCCTCAGTACTGACTCTCTGACAGTGCGGCACTCCCTCAGTATTGACTCTCTGACAGGTCGGCACTCCCTCAGTACTGACCCTCTGACAGTGCGGCACTTCCTCAATACTGACCATCTGACAGTGCGGCACTCCCTCAGTACTGACCCTCTGACAGTGCAGCACTCCCTCAGTACTGACCCTCTGACAGTGCAGCACTTCCTCATTACTGACCCTCTGACAGTGCGGCACTCCCTCAGTACTGACTCTCTGACAGTGCGGCACTCCCTCAGTACTGACTCTCTGACAGGTCGGCACTCTCTCAGTACTGACCCTCTGACAGTGCGGCACTCCCTGAGTACTGACCCTCTGACAATGCGGCACTCCCTCAGTACTGACTCTCTGACAGGTCGGCACTCTCTCAGTACTGACCCTCTGACAGTGCGGCACTCCCTCAGTACTGACCCTCTGACAGTGCAGCGCTCCCTCAGTACTGACCCTCTGACAGTGCGGCACTCCATCAGTACTGAGCCTCTGACAGCGCGGCACTCCCTCAGTACTGACCCTCTGACTGTGCAGCACTCCCTCAATACTGACCCTCTGACAGTGCAGCACTCCCTCAGTATTGACCCTCTGACAGTGCGGCACTGCCGCAGTACTGACCCTCTGACAGTGCAGCACTCCCTCAGTACTGACCCTCTGACAGTGCAGCACTCCCTCAGTACTGACCCTCTGACAGCGCGGCACTCCCTCAGTACTGACCCTCTGACAGTGCAGCACTCCCTCAGTACTGACCCTCTGACAGTGCAGTACTCCCTCAGTACTGACCCTCTGACAGTGCGGCACTCCCTCAATACTGACCCTCTGACAGTGCGGCACTCCCTCAGTACTGACCCTCTGACAGTGCAGCACTCCCTCAGTACTGACCCTCTGACAGTGCGGCACTCCCTCAATACTGACCCTCTGACAGTGCAGCACTCCCTCAGTACTGACCCTCTGACAGTGCAGAACTCCCTCAGTACTGACTCTCTTTCAGTGAGGCACTCCCTCAGTACTGACCCTCTGACAGTGCGGCACTCCCTCAGTTCTGACCCTCTGACAGTGCAGAACTCCCTCAGTACTGACTCTCTGTCAGTGAGGCACTCCCTCAGTACTGACCCTCTGACAGTGCGGCACTCCCTCAGTACTGACCCTCTGACAGAGCAGCGCTCCCTCAGTACTGACCCTCTGACAGTGCAGCACTCCCTCAATCCTGACCCTCTGACAGTGCAGCACTCCCTCAGTACTGACCCTCTGACAGTGCTGCGCTCCTCAGTACTGACCCTCTGACAGTGCGGTACTCCCTCAGTCCTGACCCTCTGACAGTGCTGCACTCCCCCAGTACTGACCCTCTGACAGTGCAGCACTCCCTCAGTACTGACCCTCTGACAGTGCAGCACTCCCTCAGTGCTGACCCTCTGACAGTGCAGCACACCCTCAGTACTGACCGTCTGACAGTGCGGCACTGCCTCAGTACTGACCCTCTGACAGTGCAGCACTCCCTCAGTACTGACCCTCTGACAGTGCAGCACACCCTCAGTACTGACCCTCTGACAGTGCAGCACTCCCTCAGTGCTGACCCTCTGACAGTGCAGCACTCCCTCAGTACTGACCCTCTGACAGTGCAGCACTCCCTCAGTACTGACCCTCTGACAGTGCAGTACTCCCTCAGTATTGACCCTCTGACAGTGCGGCACTGCCTCAGTACTGACCCTCTGACAGTGCAGCACTCCCTCAGTGCTGACCCTCTGACAGTGCAGCACTCCCTCAATACTGACCCTCTGACAGTGCGGCACTCCCTCAGTACTGACCCTCTGACAGTGCGGCGCTCCCTCAGTACTGACCCTCTGACAGTGCGGCGCTCCCTCAGTTCTGACCCTCTGACAGTGCGGTACTCCCTCAGTACTGACCCTCTGACAGTGCAGCACTCCCTCAGTGCTGACCCTCTGACAGTGCAGCACTCCCTCAGTACTGAGCCTCTGACAGCGCGGCACTCCCTCAGTACTGACCCTCTGACTGTGCAGCACTCCCTCAATACTGACCCTCTGACAGTGCAGCACTCCCTCAGTATTGACCATCTGACAGTGCAGCACTCCCTCAGTACTGACCCTCTGACAGTGCGGCACTCCCTCAGTACTGACCCTCTGACAGTGCAGCACTCCCTCAGTGCTGACCCTCTGACAGTGCGGCACTGCCTCAGTACTGACCCTCTGACAGTGCAGCACTCCCTCAGTACTGACCCTCTGACAGTGCAGCACTCCCTCAGTACTGACCCTCTGACAGTGCAGCACTCCCCCAGTGCTGACCCTCTGACAGTGCGGCACTCCCTCAGTACTGACCCTCTGACAGTGCGGCACTCCCTCAATACTGACCCTCTGACAGTGCGGCACTCCCTCAGTACTGACCCTCTGACAGTGCAGCGTTCGCTCAGTACTGACCCTCTGACAGAGCGGCACTCCCTCAGTGCTGACCCTCTGACAGTGCAGAACTCCCTCAGTACTGACCCTCTGACAGTGCTGCGCTCCTCAGTACTGACCCTCTGAAAGTGCAGCACTCCCTCAATACTGACCCTCTGACAGTGCGGCCCTCCCTCAGTACTGACCCTCTGACAGTGCGGCGCTCCCTCAGTACAGACCCTCTGACAGTGCGGCGCTCCCTCAGTACTGACCGTCTGACAGTGCGGTACTCCCTCAGTCCTGACCCTCTGACAGTGCTGCACTCCCCCAGTACTGACCCTCTGACAGTGCAGCACTCCCTCAGTACTGACCCTCTGACAGTGCAGCACTCCCTCAGTACTGACCCTCTGACAGTGCAGCACTCCCTCAGTGCTGACCCTCTGACAGTGCAGCACTCCCTCAGTACAGACCCTCTGACAGCGCGGCACTCCCTCAGTACTGACCCTCTGACAGTGCAGTACTCCCTCAGTACTGACCCTCTGACAGTGCGGCACTCCCTCAATACTGACCCTCTGACAGTGCGGCACTCCCTCAGTACTGACCCTCTGACAGTGCAGCACTCCCTCAATACTGACCCTCTGACAGTGCGGCACTCCCTCAGTACTGACTCTCTGACAGTGCGGCACTCCCTCAGTACTGACCCTCTGACAGTGCGGCACTCCCTCAGTACTGACCCTCTGACAGTGCGGCACTCCCTCAGTACTGACCCTCTGACAGTGCGGCACTCCCTCAAAACTGACCCTCGGACAGTGCAGCGCTCCCTCAATACTGACCCTCTGACAGTGCGGCACTCCCTCAATACTGACCCTCTGACAGTGCGGCACTCCCTCAGTACTGACCCTCTGACAGTGCAGCACTCCCTCAAAACTGACCATCTGACAGTGCGGCACTCCCTCAGTACTGACCCTCTGACAGTGCAGCACACCCTCAGTCCTGACCCTCTGACAGTGCGGCACTCCCTCAGTACTGACCCTCTGACAGTGCAGCGCTCGCTCAGTACTGACCCTCTGACAGAGCGGCACTCCCTCAGTGCTGACCCTCTGACAGTGCAGCACTCCCTCAGTACTGACCCTCTGACAGTGCAGCACTCCCTCAATACTGACCCTCTGACAGTGCGGCACTCCCTCAGTACTGACCCTCTGACAGTGCGGCACTCCCTCAGTACTGACCCTCTGACAGTGCGGCGCTCCCTCAGTACTGACCCTCTGACAGTGCGGCGCTCCCTCAGTACTGACCCTCTGACAGTGCGGTACTCCCTCAGTACTGACCCTCTGACAGTGCAGCACTCCCTCAGTGCTGACCCTCTGACAGTGCAGCACTCACTCAGTACTGAGCCTCTGACAGCGCGGCACTCCCTCAGTACTGACCCTCTGACTGTGCAGCACTCCCTCAGTACTGACCCTCTGACTGTGCAGCACTCCCTCAGTACTGACCCTCTGACAGTGCAGCACTCCCTCAGTATTGACCATCTGACAGTGCAGCACTCGCTCAGTACTGACCCTCTGACAGTGCGGCACTCCCTCAGTCCTGACCCTCTGACAGCGCGGCACTCCCTCAGTACTGACCCTCTGACAGTGCAGCATTCCCTCAGTACTGACCCTCTGACAGTGCAGCACTCCCTCAGTGCTGACCCTCTGACAGTGCAGCACACCCTCAGTACTGACCCTCTGACAGTGCGGCACTGCCTCAGTACTGACCCTCTGACAGTGCAGCGCTCCCTCAGTACTGACCCTCTGACAGTGCAGCACTCCCTCAGTACTGACCCTCTGACAGTGCAGCACTCCCTCAGTACTGATCCTCTGACAGTGCAGCACTCCCTCAGTACTGACCCTCTGACAGTGCAGTACTCCCTCAGTACTGACCGTCTGACAGTGCGGCACTCCCTCAATACTGACCCTCTGACAGTGCGGCACTCCCTCAGTACTGACCCTCTGACAGTGCGGCACTCTCTCAATACTGACCCTCTGACAGTGCAGCACTCCCTCAGTACTGACCCTCTGACAGTGCGGCGCTCCCTCAGTACTGACCCTCTGACAGAGCGGCACTCCCTCAGTACTGACCCTCTGACAGTGCGGCGCTCCCTCAGTACTGACCCTCTGACAGTGCAGCACTCCCTCAGTACTGACCCTCTGACAGTGCAGCACTCCCTCAGTACTGACCCTCTGACAGTGCAGCACTCCCTCAGTGCTGACCCTCTGACAGTGCAGCACTCCCTCAGTACTGACCCTCTGACAGCGCGGCACTCCCTCAGTACTGACCCTCTGACTGTGCAGCACTCCCTCAGTACTGACCCTCTGACAGTGCTGCACTCCCCCAGTACTGACCCTCTGACAGTGCAGCACTCCCTCAGTACTGACCCTCTGACAGTGCAGCACTCCCTCAATACTGACCGTCTGACAGTGCGGCGCTCCCTCAGTACTCACCCTCTGACAGTGCGGCGCTCCCTCAGTACTGACCCTCTGACAGTGCGGCGCTCCCTCAGTACTGACCCTCTGACAGTGCGGCGCTCCCTCAGTACTGACCCTCTGACAGCGCGGTACTCCCTCAGTCCTGACCCTCTGACAGTGCTGCACTCCCTCAGTACTGACCCTCTGACTGTGCAGTACTACCTCAGTACTGACCCTCTGACAGTGCGGCACTCCCTCAATACTGACCCTCTGACAGTGCGGCACTCCCTCAGTACTGACCCTCTGACAGAGAAGCACTCCCTCAGTACTGACCCTCTGACAGTGCGGCACTCCCTCAATACTGACCCACTGACAGTGCGGCACTCCCTCAGTACTGACCCTCTGACAGTGCAGCACTCCCTCAGTACTGACCCTCTGACAGTGCGGCACTCCCTCAATACTGACCCTCTGACAGTGCAGCACTCCCTCAGTACTGACCCTCTGACAGTGCGGCACTCCCTCAGTTCTGACCCTCTGACAGTGCAGCACTCCCTCAGTACTGACTCTCTGACAGTGAGGCACTCCCTCAGTACTGACCCTCTGACAGTGCGGCACTCCCTCAGTACTGACCCTCTGACAGAGCAGCGCTCCCTCAGTACTGACCCTCTGACAGTGCAGCACTCCCTCAGTCCTGACCCTCTGACAGTGCAGCGCTCCCTCAGTCCTGACCCTCTGACAGTGCAGCACTCCCTCAGTACTGACCCTCTGACAGTGCTGCGCTCCTCAGTACTGACCCTCTGACAGTGCGGTACTCCCTCAGTCCTGACCCTCTGACAGTGCTGCACTCCCCCAGTACTGACCCTCTGACAGTGCAGCACACCCTCAGTACTGACCCTCTGACAGTGCGGCACTGCCTCAGTACTGACCCTCTGACAGTGCAGCACTCCCTCAGCACTGACCCTCTGACAGTGCAGCACTCCCTCAGTACTGACCCTCTGACAGTGCAGCACTCCCTCAGTGCTGACCCTCTGACAGTGCAGCACTCCCTCAGTACTGACCCTCTGACAGTGCAGCACTCCCTCAGTACTGACCCTCTGACAGTGCTGCGCTCCTCAGTACTGACCCTCTGAAAGTGCAGCACTCCCTCAATACTGACCCTCTGACAGTGCGGCCCTCCCTCAGTACTGACCCTCTGACAGTGCGGCGCTCCCTCAGTACTGACCCTCTGACAGTGCGGCGCTCCCTCAGTACTGACCCTCTGACAGTGCGGTACTCCCTCAGTCCTGACCCTCTGACAGTGCTGCACTCCCCCAGTACTGACCCTCTGACAGTGCAGCACTCCCTCAGTACTGACCCTCTGACAGTGCAGCACTCCCTCAGTACTGACCCTCTGACAGTGCAGCACTCCCTCAGTGCTGACCCTCTGACAGTGCAGCACTCCCTCAGTACAGACCCTCTGACAGCGCGGCACTCCCTCAGTACTGACCCTCTGACAGTGCAGTACTCCCTCAGTACTGACCCTCTGACAGTGCGGCACTCCCTCAATACTGACCCTCTGACAGTGCGGCACTCCCTCAGTACTGACCCTCTGACAGTGCAGCACTCCCTCAATACTGACCCTCTGACAGTGCGGCACTCCCTCAGTACTGACTCTCTGACAGTGCGGCACTCCCTCAGTACTGACCCTCTGACAGTGCGGCACTCCCTCAGTAATGACCCTCTGACAGTGCAGCACTCCCTCAAAACTGACCATCTGACAGTGCGGCACTCCCTCAGTACTGACCCTCTGACAGTGCAGCACACCCTCAGTCCTGACCCTCTGACAGTGCGGCACTCCCTCAGTACTGACCCTCTGACAGTGCAGCGCTCGCTCAGTACTGACCCTCTGACAGAGCGGCACTCCCTCAGTGCTGACCCTCTGACAGTGCAGCACTCCCTCAGTACTGACCCTCTGACAGTGCAGCACTCCCTCAATACTGACCCTCTGACAGTGCGGCACTCCCTCAGTACTGACCCTCTGACAGTGCGGCACTCCCTCAGTACTGACCCTCTGACTGTGCAGCACTCCCTCAGTACTGACCCTCTGACAGTGCAGCACTCCCTCAGTATTGACCCTCTGACAGTGCAGCACTCCCTCAGTACTGACCCTCTGACAGTGCAGTACTCCCTCAGTACTGACCGTCTGACAGTGCGGCACTCCCTCAATACTGACCCTCTGACAGTGCGGCACTCCCTCAGTACTGACCCTCTGACAGTGCGGCACTCTCTCAATACTGACCCTCTGACAGTGCGGCACTCCCTCAGTACTGACCCTCTGACAGTGCGGCGCTCCCTCAGTACTGACCCTCTGACAGAGCGGCACTCCCTCAGTACTGACCCTCTGACAGTGCAGCACTCCCTCAGTACTGACACTCTGACAGTGCAGCACTCCCTCAGTACTGACCCTCTGACAGTGCAGCACTCCCTCAGTGCTGACCCTCTGACAGTGCAGCACTCCCTCAGTACTGACCCTCTGACAGCGCGGCACTCCCTCAGTACTGACCCTCTGACTGTGCAGCACTCCCTCAGTACTGACCCTCTGACAGTGCTGCACTCCCCCAGTACTGACCCTCTGACAGTGCAGCACTCCCTCAGTACCGACCCTCTGACAGTGCAGCACTCCCTCAATACTGACCGTCTGACAGTGCGGCGCTCCCTCAGTAGTCACCCTCTGACAGTGCGGCGCTCCCTCAGTACTGACCCTCTGACAGTGCGGCGCTCCCTCAGTACTGACCCTCTGACAGTGCGGCGCTCCCTCAGTACTGACCCTCTGACAGCGCGGTACTCCCTCAGTCCTGACCCTCTGACAGTGCTGCACTCCCTCAGTACTGACCCTCTGACTGTGCAGTACTCCCTCAGTACTGACCCTCTGACAGTGCGGCACTCCCTCAATACTGACCCTCTGACAGTGCGGCACTCCCTCAGTACTGACCCTCTGACAGAGAAGCACTCCCTCAGTACTGACCCTCTGACAGTGCGGCACTCCCTCAATACTGACCCACTGACAGTGCGGCACTCCCTCAGTACTGACCCTCTGACAGTGCAGCACTCCCTCAGTACTGACCCTCTGACAGTGCGGCACTCCCTCAATACTGACCCTCTGACAGTGCAGCACTCCCTCAGTACTGACCCTCTGACAGTGCGGCACTCCCTCAGTTCTGACCCTCTGACAGTGCAGCACTCCCTCAGTACTGACTCTCTGACAGTGAGGCACTCCCTCAGTACTGACCCTCTGACAGTGCGGCACTCCCTCAGTACTGACCCTCTGACAGAGCAGCGCTCCCTCAGTACTGACCCTCTGACAGTGCAGCACTCCCTCAGTCCTGACCCTCTGACAGTGCAGCGCTCCCTCAGTCCTGACCCTCTGACAGTGCAGCACTCCCTCAGTACTGACCCTCTGACAGTGCTGCGCTCCTCAGTACTGACCCTCTGACAGTGCGGTACTCCCTCAGTCCTGACCCTCTGACAGTGCTGCACTCCCCCAGTACTGACCCTCTGACAGTGCAGCACACCCTCAGTACTGACCCTCTGACAGTGCGGCACTGCCTCAGTACTGACCCTCTGACAGTGCAGCACTCCCTCAGTACTGACCCTCTGACAGTGCAGCACTCCCTCAGTACTGACCCTCTGACAGTGCAGCACTCCCTCAGTGCTGACCCTCTGACAGTGCAGCACTCCCTCAGTACTGACCCTCTGACAGTGCAGCACTCCCTCAGTACTGACCCTCTGACAGTGCAGTACTCCCTCAGTATTGACCCTCTGACAGTGCGGCACTGCCTCAGTACTGCCCCTCTGACAGTGCAGCGCTTCCTCAGTACTGACCCTCTGACAGTGCAGCACTCCCTCAGTACTGACCCTCTGTGACAGTGCAGTACTCCCTCAGTACTGACCCTCTGACAGTGCGGCACTCCCTCAATACTGACCCTCTGACAGTGCGGCACTCCCTCAGTACTGACCCTCTGACAGTGCAGCACTCCCTAAATACTGACCCTCTGACAGTGCAGCACTCCCTAAGTACTGACCCTCTGACAGTGCAGCGCTCCCTCAGTACTGACCCTCTGACAGTGCGGCGCTCCCTCAGTTCTGACCCTCTGACAGTGCAGCACTCCCTCAGTACTGACTCTCTGACAGTGCGGCACTCCCTCAGTACTGACCCTCTGACAGTGCGGCACTCCCTCAGTACTGACCCTCTGACAGTGCGGCACTCCCTCAATACTGACCCTCTGACAGTGCGGCACTCCCTCAGTACTGACCCTCTGACAGTGCAGCACTCCCTCAATACTGACCGTCTGACAGTGCGGCACTCCCTCAGTCCTGACCCTCTGACAGTGCAGCACACCCTCAGTACTGACCCTCTGACAGTACGGCACTCCCTCAGTACTGACCCTCTGACAGTGCAGCACTCCCTCAATACTGACCCTCTGACAGTGCGGCACTCCCTCAGTACTGACCCTCTGACAGTGCGGCGCTCCCTCAGTACTGACCCTCTGACAGTGCGGCGCTCCCTCAGTACTGACCCTCTGACAGTGCGGTACTCCCTCAGTACTGACCCTCTGACAGTGCAGCACTCCCTCAGTGCTGACCCTCTGACAGTGCAGCACTCCCTCAGTACTGAGCCTCTGACAGCGCGGCACTCCCTCAGTACTGACCCTCTCACTGTGCAGCACTCCCTCAATATTCACCCTCTGACAGTGCAGCACTCCCTCAGTACTGAACCTCTGACGGTGCTGCGATCCTCAGTACTGACCCTCTGACAGTGCGGTACTCCCTCAGTCCTGACCCTCTGACAGTGCTGCACTCCCCCAGTACTGACCCTCTGACAGTGCAGCACTCCCTCAGTACTGACCCTCTGACAGTGCAGCACTCCCTCAATACTGACCCTCTGACAGTGCAGCACTCCCTCAATACTGACCCACTGACAGTGCGGCACTCCCTCAGTACTGACCCTCTGACAGTGCGGCGCTCCCTTAGTACTGACCCTCTGACAGTGCAGCACTCCCTCAGTCCTGACCCTCTGACAGTGCAGCGCTCCCTCAGTACTGACCCTCTGACAGAGTGGCACACACTCAGTACTGACCCTCTGACAGTGCAGCACTCCCTCAGTACTGACCCTCTGACAGTGCGGCGCTCCCTCAGTACTGACCCTCTGACAGTGCGGCACTCCCTCAGTACTGACCCTCTGACAGTGCAGCACTCCCTCAGTACTGACCCTCTGACAGTGCAGCACACCCCCAGTCCTGACCCTCTGACAGTGCAGCGCTCCCTCAGTACTGAGCCTCTGACAGAGTGGCACTCCCTCAGTGCTGACCCTCTGACAGTGCTGCACTCCCTCAGTACTGACCCTCTGACAGTGCTGCGCTCCTCAGTACTGACCCTCTGACAGTGCGGTACTCCCTCAGTCCTGACCCTCTGGCCGTGCTGCACTCCCCCAGTACTGACCCTCTGACAGTGCAGCACTCCCTCAGTACTGACCCTCTGACAGTGCAGCACTCCCTCAGTACTGACCATCTGACAGTGCAGCACTCCCTCAGTGCTGACCTTCTGACAGTGCAGAACTCCCTCAGTACTGACCCTCTGACAGCGCGGCACTCCCTCAGTACTAACCCTCTGACAGTGCGGCACTCCCTCAATACTAACCTTCTGACAGTGCGGCACTCCCTCAGTACTGACCCTCTGAAAATGCAGCACTCCCTCAATACTGACCCTCTGACAGTGCGGCACTCCCTCAGTACTGACCCTCTGACAGTGCAGCACTCCCTCAATACTGACCCTCTGACAGTGCGGCACTCCCTCAGTACTGACCCTCTGACAGTGCGGCGCTCCCTCAGTACTGACCCTCTGACAGTGCGGCGCTCCCTCAGTGCTGACCCTCTGACAGTGCATCACTCCCTCAGTACTGACCCTCTGACAGTGCGGCACTCCCTCAGTGCTGACCCTCTGACAGTGCGGTGCTCCCTCAGTACTGACCCTCAGACAGTGCAGGGCTCCCTCAGTACTGACCCTCTGACAGTGCAGCACTCCCTCAGTACTGACCCTCTGACAGTGCGGCACTCCCTCAGTACTGACCCTCTGACAGTGCGGCACTCCCTCAGTGCTGACCCTCTGACAGTGCGGAGGTCCCTCAGTACTGACCCTCTGACAGTGCGGCACTCCCTCAGTACTGACCCTCTGACAGTGCGGCACTCCATCAGTACTAACCCTCTGACAGTGCGGCGCTCCCTCAGTGCTGACCCTCTGACAGTGCAGCACTCCCTCAGTACTGACCCTCTGACAGTGCAGCACTCCCTCAGTACTGACCCTCTGACAGTGCAGTACTCCCTCAGTATTGACCCTCTGACAGTGCGGCACTGCCTCAGTACTGCCCCTCTGACAGTGCAGCGCTTCCTCAGTACTGACCCTCTGACAGTGCAGCACTCCCTCAGTACTGACCCTCTGTGACAGTGCAGTACTCCCTCAGTACTGACCCTCTGACAGTGCGGCACTCCCTCAATACTGACCCTCTGACAGTGCGGCACTCCCTCAGTACTGACCCTCTGACAGTGCAGCACTCCCTAAATACTGACCCTCTGACAGTGCAGCACTCCCTAAGTACTGACCCTCTGACAGTGCAGCGCTCCCTCAGTACTGACCCTCTGACAGTGCGGCGCTCCCTCAGTTCTGACCCTCTGACAGTGCAGCACTCCCTCAGTACTGACTCTCTGACAGTGCGGCACTCCCTCAGTACTGACCCTCTGACAGTGCGGCACTCCCTCAGTACTGACCCTCTGACAGTGCGGCACTCCCTCAATACTGACCCTCTGACAGTGCGGCACTCCCTCAGTACTGACCCTCTGACAGTGCAGCACTCCCTCAATACTGACCGTCTGACAGTGCGGCACTCCCTCAGTCCTGACCCTCTGACAGTGCAGCACACCCTCAGTACTGACCCTCTGACAGTACGGCACTCCCTCAGTACTGACCCTCTGACAGTGCAGCACTCCCTCAATACTGACCCTCTGACAGTGCGGCACTCCCTCAGTACTGACCCTCTGACAGTGCGGCGCTCCCTCAGTACTGACCCTCTGACAGTGCGGCGCTCCCTCAGTACTGACCCTCTGACAGTGCGGTACTCCCTCAGTACTGACCCTCTGACAGTGCAGCACTCCCTCAGTGCTGACCCTCTGACAGTGCAGCACTCCCTCAGTACTGAGCCTCTGACAGCGCGGCACTCCCTCAGTACTGACCCTCTCACTGTGCAGCACTCCCTCAATATTCACCCTCTGACAGTGCAGCACTCCCTCAGTACTGAACCTCTGACGGTGCTGCGATCCTCAGTACTGACCCTCTGACAGTGCGGTACTCCCTCAGTCCTGACCCTCTGACAGTGCTGCACTCCCCCAGTACTGACCCTCTGACAGTGCAGCACTCCCTCAGTACTGACCCTCTGACAGTGCAGCACTCCCTCAATACTGACCCTCTGACAGTGCAGCACTCCCTCAATACTGACCCACTGACAGTGCGGCACTCCCTCAGTACTGACCCTCTGACAGTGCGGCGCTCCCTTAGTACTGACCCTCTGACAGTGCAGCACTCCCTCAGTCCTGACCCTCTGACAGTGCAGCGCTCCCTCAGTACTGACCCTCTGACAGAGTGGCACACACTCAGTACTGACCCTCTGACAGTGCAGCACTCCCTCAGTACTGACCCTCTGACAGTGCGGCGCTCCCTCAGTACTGACCCTCTGACAGTGCGGCACTCCCTCAGTACTGACCCTCTGACAGTGCAGCACTCCCTCAGTACTGACCCTCTGACAGTGCAGCACACCCCCAGTCCTGACCCTCTGACAGTGCAGCGCTCCCTCAGTACTGAGCCTCTGACAGAGTGGCACTCCCTCAGTGCTGACCCTCTGACAGTGCTGCACTCCCTCAGTACTGACCCTCTGACAGTGCTGCGCTCCTCAGTACTGACCCTCTGACAGTGCGGTACTCCCTCAGTCCTGACCCTCTGGCCGTGCTGCACTCCCCCAGTACTGACCCTCTGACAGTGCAGCACTCCCTCAGTACTGACCCTCTGACAGTGCAGCACTCCCTCAGTACTGACCATCTGACAGTGCAGCACTCCCTCAGTGCTGACCTTCTGACAGTGCAGAACTCCCTCAGTACTGACCCTCTGACAGCGCGGCACTCCCTCAGTACTAACCCTCTGACAGTGCGGCACTCCCTCAATACTAACCTTCTGACAGTGCGGCACTCCCTCAGTACTGACCCTCTGAAAATGCAGCACTCCCTCAATACTGACCCTCTGACAGTGCGGCACTCCCTCAGTACTGACCCTCTGACAGTGCAGCACTCCCTCAATACTGACCCTCTGACAGTGCGGCACTCCCTCAGTACTGACCCTCTGACAGTGCGGCGCTCCCTCAGTACTGACCCTCTGACAGTGCGGCGCTCCCTCAGTGCTGACCCTCTGACAGTGCATCACTCCCTCAGTACTGACCCTCTGACAGTGCGGCACTCCCTCAGTGCTGACCCTCTGACAGTGCGGTGCTCCCTCAGTACTGACCCTCAGACAGTGCAGGGCTCCCTCAGTACTGACCCTCTGACAGTGCAGCACTCCCTCAGTACTGACCCTCTGACAGTGCGGCACTCCCTCAGTACTGACCCTCTGACAGTGCGGCACTCCCTCAGTGCTGACCCTCTGACAGTGCGGAGGTCCCTCAGTACTGACCCTCTGACAGTGCGGCACTCCCTCAGTACTGACCCTCTGACAGTGCGGCACTCCATCAGTACTAACCCTCTGACAGTGCGGCGCTCCCTCAGTGCTGACCCTCTGACAGTGCAGCACTCCCTCAGTACTGACCCTCTGACAGTGCAGCACTCCCTCAGTACTGACCCTCTGACAGTGCAGTACTCCCTCAGTATTGACCCTCTGACAGTGCGGCACTGCCTCAGTACTGCCCCTCTGACAGTGCAGCGCTTCCTCAGTACTGACCCTCTGACAGTGCAGCACTCCCTCAGTACTGACCCTCTGTGACAGTGCAGTACTCCCTCAGTACTGACCCTCTGACAGTGCGGCACTCCCTCAATACTGACCCTCTGACAGTGCGGCACTCCCTCAGTACTGACCCTCTGACAGTGCAGCACTCCCTAAATACTGACCCTCTGACAGTGCAGCACTCCCTAAGTACTGACCCTCTGACAGTGCAGCGCTCCCTCAGTACTGACCCTCTGACAGTGCGGCGCTCCCTCAGTTCTGACCCTCTGACAGTGCAGCACTCCCTCAGTACTGACTCTCTGACAGTGCGGCACTCCCTCAGTACTGACCCTCTGACAGTGCGGCACTCCCTCAGTACTGACCCTCTGACAGTGCGGCACTCCCTCAATACTGACCCTCTGACAGTGCGGCACTCCCTCAGTACTGACCCTCTGACAGTGCAGCACTCCCTCAATACTGACCGTCTGACAGTGCGGCACTCCCTCAGTCCTGACCCTCTGACAGTGCAGCACACCCTCAGTACTGACCCTCTGACAGTACGGCACTCCCTCAGTACTGACCCTCTGACAGTGCAGCACTCCCTCAATACTGACCCTCTGACAGTGCGGCACTCCCTCAGTACTGACCCTCTGACAGTGCGGCGCTCCCTCAGTACTGACCCTCTGACAGTGCGGCGCTCCCTCAGTACTGACCCTCTGACAGTGCGGTACTCCCTCAGTACTGACCCTCTGACAGTGCAGCACTCCCTCAGTGCTGACCCTCTGACAGTGCAGCACTCCCTCAGTACTGAGCCTCTGACAGCGCGGCACTCCCTCAGTACTGACCCTCTCACTGTGCAGCACTCCCTCAATATTCACCCTCTGACAGTGCAGCACTCCCTCAGTACTGAACCTCTGACGGTGCTGCGATCCTCAGTACTGACCCTCTGACAGTGCGGTACTCCCTCAGTCCTGACCCTCTGACAGTGCTGCACTCCCCCAGTACTGACCCTCTGACAGTGCAGCACTCCCTCAGTACTGACCCTCTGACAGTGCAGCACTCCCTCAATACTGACCCTCTGACAGTGCAGCACTCCCTCAATACTGACCCACTGACAGTGCGGCACTCCCTCAGTACTGACCCTCTGACAGTGCGGCGCTCCCTTAGTACTGACCCTCTGACAGTGCAGCACTCCCTCAGTCCTGACCCTCTGACAGTGCAGCGCTCCCTCAGTACTGACCCTCTGACAGAGTGGCACACACTCAGTACTGACCCTCTGACAGTGCAGCACTCCCTCAGTACTGACCCTCTGACAGTGCGGCGCTCCCTCAGTACTGACCCTCTGACAGTGCGGCACTCCCTCAGTACTGACCCTCTGACAGTGCAGCACTCCCTCAGTACTGACCCTCTGACAGTGCAGCACACCCCCAGTCCTGACCCTCTGACAGTGCAGCGCTCCCTCAGTACTGAGCCTCTGACAGAGTGGCACTCCCTCAGTGCTGACCCTCTGACAGTGCTGCACTCCCTCAGTACTGACCCTCTGACAGTGCTGCGCTCCTCAGTACTGACCCTCTGACAGTGCGGTACTCCCTCAGTCCTGACCCTCTGGCCGTGCTGCACTCCCCCAGTACTGACCCTCTGACAGTGCAGCACTCCCTCAGTACTGACCCTCTGACAGTGCAGCACTCCCTCAGTACTGACCATCTGACAGTGCAGCACTCCCTCAGTGCTGACCTTCTGACAGTGCAGAACTCCCTCAGTACTGACCCTCTGACAGCGCGGCACTCCCTCAGTACTAACCCTCTGACAGTGCGGCACTCCCTCAATACTAACCTTCTGACAGTGCGGCACTCCCTCAGTACTGACCCTCTGAAAATGCAGCACTCCCTCAATACTGACCCTCTGACAGTGCGGCACTCCCTCAGTACTGACCCTCTGACAGTGCAGCACTCCCTCAATACTGACCCTCTGACAGTGCGGCACTCCCTCAGTACTGACCCTCTGACAGTGCGGCGCTCCCTCAGTACTGACCCTCTGACAGTGCGGCGCTCCCTCAGTGCTGACCCTCTGACAGTGCATCACTCCCTCAGTACTGACCCTCTGACAGTGCGGCACTCCCTCAGTGCTGACCCTCTGACAGTGCGGTGCTCCCTCAGTACTGACCCTCAGACAGTGCAGGGCTCCCTCAGTACTGACCCTCTGACAGTGCAGCACTCCCTCAGTACTGACCCTCTGACAGTGCGGCACTCCCTCAGTACTGACCCTCTGACAGTGCGGCACTCCCTCAGTGCTGACCCTCTGACAGTGCGGAGGTCCCTCAGTACTGACCCTCTGACAGTGCGGCACTCCCTCAGTACTGACCCTCTGACAGTGCGGCACTCCATCAGTACTAACCCTCTGACAGTGCGGCGCTCCCTCAGTACTGACTAGTGACAATAACTTAATTGCAGTGTTAATGTAAGCCTACTAGTGACAATAACTTAATTGCAGCGTTAATGTAAGCCTGCTTGTGACAATAACTTAATTGCAGCGTTAATGTAAGCCTACTTGTGACAATAACTTAATTGCAGCGTTAATGTAAGCCTACTAGTGACAATAACTTAATTGCAGTGTTAATGTAAGCCTACTAGTGACAATAACTTAATTGCAGCGTTAATGTAAGCCTACTTGTGACAATAACTTAATTGCAGTGTTAATGTAAGCCTACTAGTGACAATAACTTAATTGCAGCGTTAATGTAAGCCTACTTGTGACAATAACTTAATTGCAGTGTTAATGTAAGCCTACTAGTGACAATAACTTAATTGCAGCATTAATGTAAGCCTACTTGTGACAATAACTTAATTGCAGCGTTAATGTAAGCCTGCTTGTGACAATAACTTAATTGCAGCGTTAATGTAACCCTACTAGTGACAATAACTTAATTGCAGTGTTAATGTAAGCGTACTAGTGACAATAACTTAATTGCAGTGTTAATGTAAGCGTACTAGTGACAATAACTTAATTGCAGTGTTAATGTAACCCTACTAGTGACAATAACTTAATTGCAGTGTTAATGTAAGCCTACTAGTGACAATAACTTAATTGCAGTGTTAATGTAACCCTACTTGTGACAATAACTTAATTGCAGCGTTAATGTAAGCCTGCTTGTGACAATAACTTAATTGCAGCGTTAATGTAACCCTACTAGTGACAATAACTTAATTGCAGTGTTAATGTAAGCGTACTAGTGACAATAACTTAATTGCAGCGTTAATGTAAGCCTACTAGTGACAATAACTTAATTGCAGCATTAATGTAAGCGTACTAGTGACAATAACTTAATTGCAGCGTTAATGTAACCCTACTAGTGACAATAACTTAATTGCAGTGTTAATGTAAGCGTACTAGTGACAATAACTTAATTGCAGTGTTAATGTAAGCGTACTTGTGACAATAACTTAATTGCAGCGTTAATGTAAGCCTACTAGTGACAATAACTTAATTGCAGCGTTAATGTAAGCCTACTTGTGACAATAACTTAATTGCAGCGTTAATGTAAGCCTGCTTGTGACAATAACTTAATTGCAGCGTTAATGTAAGCCTACTAGTGACAATAACTTAATTGCAGCATTAATGTAAGCGTACTAGTGACAATAACTTAATTGCAGCGTTAATGTAACCCTACTAGTGACAATAACTTAATTGCAGTGTTAATGTAAGCGTACTAGTGACAATAACTTAATTGCAGCGTTAATGTAAGCCTACTAGTGACAATAACTTAATTGCAGCGTTAATGTAAGCCTACTAGTGACAATAACTTAATTGCAGTGTTAATGTAAGCCTACTTGTGACAATAACTTAATTGCAGCGTTAATGTAAGCCTACTTGTGACAATAACTTAATTGCAGTGTTAATGTAAGCCTACTTGTGACAATAAAGATTATTATGCTCATCAATAAGTTTAAATCGGAGACTTGGCAAGAGAGAACATTAACTCACTTGGCCCTGATCCCAATTAGCTTGCAGAGTTCGCCTAGAACCTGAAGAGGATTCTCAAATGCAGATGTGGCGGTCGCTGTGATTTAGCCCCACTGCTCCACAACTGGATAAATCTGACCCTATTGCCAGTCCTCTCCAGCTTTGGCAAGAGTTATCCAGACCCCAAACGGGAGCTTGCCTGCTCCCTCCTCAGAAGCTGCCAGACCTGCTGAGAATTGCCCAGAGTTTTCTCCTCTTGATCCAGATTGTGTCTTGTGTAAGTGGGGACACCCCTGATCAAAGTTCTGTCTCTCCCTCTCCAATCTGACCACTGACGGTCACACCTCAGGGAAGATATCTGTGCAATCGACACACAACAATTTCACCCAACTTGGGACTCCTGCCAACTCCCTCCCCTGTCTCCCCAGTGGCCAGTTTTAATTCCTAACAGCTCCCCGATTTCGGGGGGTGTCCAATTTAGTGCTGAAAGCGAACGAGTGCTGCAGATAACGTGCCGTGCAACACGTGAGTCCTGTACTGGGGCGGGTGAATGGATGTTGTTTCATTGATGAGGGGGCAGGGGAAAAATGTTGCATCGTTTGCAAGTTTGAGAGGGTGCAGAGTCTCTGCTGGGAAAGCCTCCAGCGTTGAGGGGAGGCTGGCTACGCCAATCTAGGCAGCAATTTCCAAACTGCTTTATCGGGTTGCAGACTGACTTAGACGCTGAGATTCAGCCCTGGAAGCAGATTGATGAGGTCCCCCCCCCACCACCACAGAGCTGGGAGCTGCTGATTCAGGTTCGTTGAGGGCTTCTCCGTTCCTGCCTGCTTGAGTTTCCAGGAGACTCATTGCTTTTGAGTGGGAGTCTGGGAGGGGAGTTGGAGTTGAGCAGGGGGTGTGTGTGTTAGTCACAGGAGAGGGGTTGTTGAGATTGGAGGGGGCAAGGGAGAAGGATTCTCTCTGCTTCAGCCAGTAGTGTGTGTGTCCCAAGTGGTGGCTTAGAGTTGTATACAAAGAAAAGTACAGCACAGGAACAGGCCCTTCGGCCCTCCAAGCCCGTGCCGACCATGCTGCCCGACTAAACTACAATCGTCTACACTTCCTGGGTCCGTATTCCTCCATTCCCATCCTATTCATGTATTTGTCAAGATGCCCCTTAAACGTCACTATCGTCCCTGCTTCCACCACCTCCTCCGGCAGCGAGTTCCAGGCACCCACTACCCTCTGTAAAAAACGTGCCTCGTACATCTCCTCTAAACCTTGCCCCTCGCACCTTAAACCTATGCCCCCTAGTAATTGACCCCTCTCCCCCGGGGAAAAGCCTCTGACTATCCACTCTGTCTATGCCCCTCATAATTTTGTAGACCTCTATCAGGTCGCTCTTCAACCTCTGTCGTTCCAGTGAGAACAAACCGAGTTTATTCAACTGCTCCTCATAGCTAATGCCCTCCATACCAGGCAACATTCTGGTAAATCTCTTCTGCACCCTCTCTAAAGCCTCCACATCCTTCTGGTAGTGTGGTGACCAGAATTGAACACTATACTCCAAGTGTGGCCTAACTAAGGTTCTACACAGCTGCAACATGACTTGCCAATTCTTATACTCAATGCCCCGGCCAATGAAGGCAAGCATGCCGTATGCCTTCTTGACTACCTTCTCCACCTGTGTTACCCCTTTCAGTGACCTGTGGACCTGTACTCCTAGATCTCTTTGACTTTCAATACTCTTGAGGGTTCTACCATTCACTGTATATTCCCTACCTGCATTCGACCTTCCAAAATACATTACCTCACATTTGTCCGGATTAAGCTCCATCTGCCATCTCTCCGCCCAAGTCTCCAAACAATCTAAATCCTGCTGTATCCTCTGACAGTCCTCATTGCTATCGGCAATTCCACCAACCTTTGAGTCGTCTGCAAACTTACGAATCAGACCAGTTACATTTTCCTCCAAATCATTTATATATACTACAAAGAGCGAAGGTCCCAGCACTGATCCCTGTGGAACACCACTAGTCACAGCCCTCCAATTAGAAAAGCACCCTTCCATTGCTACTCTCTGCCTTCTATGACCTAGCCAGTTCTGTATCCACCTTGCCAGCTCACCCCTGCCTAAGATCTTTCCTAAAATCCCCTGTAAATCTGTGACCCCCGTGTGTGCGTGGGTTTCCTCTGGGTGCTCCGGCTTCCTCCCACAGTCCAAAGACGTGCAGGATAGTTGGGGTTCGGGGTCCAGGGTGAGAGAGTGGGTCTAGATAGGGTGCTTTTTTTTTTTTTTTTTTTGGAGGTTCATTGTCGACTTGATGGCCCGAATGGCCGACTTGTGCACTGTAGGGATTCAACGATGCACCCTTATGAAGGGGGAAAAGTCCGTTCCGATCTACTCTACTCTATCTACGACCCTCGGAATTTTGTACACCTCACTCAGGACCCCCCTCAGCCTTCTTTGCTCCAAGTCGAACAACCGCGCGGCCTCCCTCCATGGCTGAAGTGCTCCAGCCCAGGGTAACATCCAGGTGAATCTCCTCTGCACCCTCTCCAGTGCAATCACCTCCTTCCAAGGCTGTGAGCTGTGAGGAGGATACATAGATCCTTCAGCGGGATTTGAGTGAGTGGGCAAATAACGGTAGCACAAGTGGACAGCACTGTGGCTTCACAGCGCCAGGGTCCCAGGTTCGATTCCCCGCTGGGCCACTGTCTGTGCGGAGTCTGCACGTCCTCCCCGTGTGTGCGTGGGTTTCCTCCGGGTGCTCCGGTTTCCTCCCACAGTCCAAAGACGTGCAGGTTAGGTGGACTGGCCGTGATAAATTGCCCTTAGTGACCAAAAACGGCAAGGAGGGGTTACGGGGGGTAGGGTGGGAGCGAGGGCTTAAGTGGGTCGGTGCAGACTCGATGGGCCGAATGGCCTTCTGCACTGCATGTTCCATAGTGGGGTGACCAGAATGGCACGCAGTACTCCAGCTGTGGTCTAAATGATATTGACACTCGAGGAATAATCCAGATACTCCGGGTAATAGAACATTGCAGCGCAGTACAGGCCCTTCGGCCCTCGATGTTGCGCCGACCTGTGAAACCACTCTAAAGCCCATCTACACTATTCCCTTATCGTCCATATGTCTATCCAATGACCATTTGAATGCCCTTAGTGTTGGCGAGTCCACTACTGTTGCAGGCAGGGCATTCCACGCCCTTACTACTCTCTGAGTAAAGAACCTACCTCTGACATCTGTCTTATATCTATCTCCCCTCAATTTAAAGCTATGTCCCCTCGTGGTAGACATCACCATCCGAGGAAAAAGGCTCTCACTGTCCACCCTATCCAATCCTCTGATCATCTTGTATGCCTCAATTAAGTCACCTCTTAACCTTCTTCTCTCTAACGAAAACAGCCTCACGTCCCTCAGCCTTCCCTCATAAGATCTTCCCTCCATACCAGGCAACATTCTGGTAAATCTCCTCTGCACCCTTTCCAATGCTTCCACATCCTTCCTAGAATGTGGCGACCAGAATTGCACGCAATACTCCAAATGCGGCTGCACCAGAGTTTTGTACAGCTGCAACATGACCTCATGGCTCCGAAACTCAATCCCTCTACCAATAAAAGCTAACACACCGTACGCCTCCTTAACAACCCTCAAAACCGATCTGGGAACCTGGGTTCGAAACCCACCGTGGCAGACGGTGAGATTTGAATTCAATATCTGGGATTGAAAATCTTTTGCGATGATAAAACCACAATTGATCGTTGTCAATTGATCGTTGTAAAAATCCATCCACAACGTCATTT
>NC_092711.1:10599195-10679537 GCF_047496885.1 Scyliorhinus torazame
CCAGTCCCTACACCCTCCCTATCTCTGTAACCTCCTCCAGTCCCTACAACCCTCCCTATCTCTGTAACCTCCTCCAGCCCCTACACCCCTCCATATCTCTGTAAACTCCTCCAGCCCCTACACCCCTCCCCATCTCTGTAACCTCCTCCAGTCCCTACACCCTCCCTATCTCTGTAACCTCCTCCAGCCCCTACACCCCTCCCTATCTCTGTAAACGTCTCCAGCCCCTACACCCCTCCCTATCTCTGTAACCTCCTCCAGCCCCTACACCCCTCCCTATCTCTGTAACCTTCTCCAGCCCCTACAACCCTCCCTATCTCTGTAACCTCCTCCAGTCCCCTATAACCCTCCCTATCTCTGTAACCTCATCCATCCCTATAACCCTCCCTATCTCTGTAACCTCCACCAGCTACTAGAATCCTCCCTATCTCAGTTACCTCCTGCAGTTCCTAACCTAGCCAGCCCCTCCACCCCTCCTTATCTCTGTAACCTCCTCCAGCCCCTGCACCCCGCCCTATCTCTGTAACCTCCTCCAGTCCCTACAACCCTCCCTATCTCTGTAACCTCCACCAGCCCCTAGAATCCTCCCTATCTCTGTAACCTCCTCCAGTTCCTAAAACCCTCCCTATCTCTGTAACCTCCTCCAGCCCCAAAAACCCTCCCTATCTCTGTAACATCCTCCCAGCCACGACACACCTCCCTATCTCTGTAACCTCCTCCAGCCCCAACACCACTCCCTAGCTCTGTAACCTCCTCCAGACCCTACAACCCTCCCTATCTCTGTAACCTCCTCCAGTCCCCTATAACCCTCCCTATCTCTGTAACCTCCTCCATCCCTATAACCCTCCCTATCTCTGTAACCTCCTCCAGCCACTACAACCCTCCCTATCTCTGTAACCTCCTCCAGTATCTAAAACCCTCCCTATCTCTGTAACCTCCTCCAGCCCCTAAAACCCTCCCTATCTCTGTAACCTCCTCCAGCCCCTACAACCCCTCCCTATCTCTGTAACCTCCTCCAGCCCCTACGACCCTCCCTATCTCTGTACCCTCCTCCAGCCCCTACACCCCTCCCCATCTCTGTAACCTCCTCCAGTCCCTACACCCTCCATATCTCTGTAAACTCCTCCAGCCCCTACACCCCTCCCCATCTCTGTAACCTCCTCCAGTCCCTACACCCTCCCTATCTCTGTAACCTCCTCCAGTCCCTACAACCCTCCCTATCTCTGTAACCTCCTCCAGCCCCTACACCCCTCCATATCTCTGTAAACTCCTCCAGCCCCTACACCCCTCCCCATCTCTGTAACCTCCTCCAGTCCCTACACCCTCCCTATCTCTGTAACCTCCTCCAGCCCCTACACCCCTCCCTATCTCTGTAAACGTCTCCAGCCCCTACACCCCTCCCTATCTCTGTAACCTCCTCCAGCCCCTACACCCCTCCCTATCTCTGTAACCTTCTCCAGCCCCTACAACCCTCCCTATCTCTGTAACCTCCTCCAGTCCCCTATAACCCTCCCTATCTCTGTAACCTCATCCATCCCTATAACCCTCCCTATCTCTGTAACCTCCACCAGCTACTAGAATCCTCCCTATCTCAGTTACCTCCTGCAGTTCCTAACCTAGCCAGCCCCTCCACCCCTCCTTATCTCTGTAACCTCCTCCAGCCCCTGCACCCCGCCCTATCTCTGTAACCTCCTCCAGTCCCTACAACCCTCCCTATCTCTGTAACCTCCACCAGCCCCTAGAATCCTCCCTATCTCTGTAACCTCCTCCAGTTCCTAAAACCCTCCCTATCTCTGTAACCTCCTCCAGCCCCAAAAACCCTCCCTATCTCTGTAACATCCTCCCAGCCACGACACACCTCCCTATCTCTGTAACCTCCTCCAGCCCCAACACCACTCCCTAGCTCTGTAACCTCCTCCAGACCCTACAACCCTCCCTATCTCTGTAACCTCCTCCAGTCCCCTATAACCCTCCCTATCTCTGTAACCTCCTCCATCCCTATAACCCTCCCTATCTCTGTAACCTCCTCCAGCCACTACAACCCTCCCTATCTCTGTAACCTCCTCCAGTATCTAAAACCCTCCCTATCTCTGTAACCTCCTCCAGCCCCTACAACCCTCCCTATCTCTGTAACCTCCAGCCCCTTATACCCTCCCTATCTCTGTAACCTCCTCCAGCCCCTAAAACCCTCCGTAACTCTGTAACCTCCTCCAGTCCACTATAACCCTCCCTAACTCTGTAACCTCCTCCAGCCCCTAAGCACCGAACTGTCAGAGGGTCAGTACTGAGGGAGCGCTGCACTGTCAGAGGGTCAGTACTGAGGGAGTGCCGCACTGTCAGAGGGTCAGTACTGAGGGAGCGCCGCACTGTCAGAGGGTCAGTACTGAGGGAGTGCCGCACTGTCGGAGGGTCAGTACTGAGGGAGTGCCGCACTGTCAGAGGGTCAGTACTGAGGGAGTGCCGCACTGTCAGAGGGTCAGTACTGAGGGAGTGCCGCACTGTCAGAGGGTCAGTGCTGAGGGAGTGCCGCACTGTCAGAGGGTCAGTACTGAGGGAGTGCCGCACTATCAGAGGGTCAGTGCTGAGGGAGTGCCGCACTGTCAGGGGGTCAGTACTGAGGGAGCGCCACACTGTCAGAGGGTCAGTACAGAGGGAGCGCCGCACTGTCAGAGGGTTAGTACTGAGGGAGCGCCGCACTGTCAGTGGGTCAGTACTGAGGGAGCGCTGCACTGTGAGAGGGTCAGTACTGTAGGAGTGCTGCACTGTCAGAGGGTCAGTACTGAGGGAGTGCCGCACTGTAAGAGGTTGAGTACTGAGGGAGCGCCGCACTGTCAGAGGGTCAGTATTGAGTAAGTGCGGCACTGTCAGAGGGTCAGTACTGAGTGAGTGACGCACTGTCAGAGGGTCTGTACTGAGGGAGCGCCGCACTGTCAGAGGGTCAGTACTGAGGGAGCGCTGCACTGTCAGAAGGTCAGTACTGAGGGAGTGCCGCACTGTCAGAGGGTCAGTACTGAACGAGTGCCGCACAGTCAGAGGGTCAGTACTGAGGGAGTGCTGCACTGTCAGAGGATCAGTACTGAGGGAGTGCTGCTCTGTCAGAGCGTCAGTACTGAGGGAGCGCCGCACTGTCAGAGGGTCAGTACTGAACGAGTGCCGCACTGTCAGAGGGTCAGTACTGAGGGAGTGCTGCACTGTCAGAGGATCAGTACTGAGGGAGTGCTGCTCTGTCAGAGCGTCAGTACTGAGGGAGCGCCGCACTGTCAGAGGGTCAGTACTGAGGGAGTGCCGCATTGTCAGAGGGTCAGTACTGAGGGAGTGCCGCACTGTCAGAGGGTCAGATCTGAGACGGCGCTGCACTGTCAGAGGGTCCTGACTGAAGGAGTGCTGCACTGTCAGAGGGTCAGTACTGAGGGAGTGCCGCACTGTCAGAGGGTCTGTACTGAGGGAGTGCCGCACTGTCAGAGGGTCTGTACTGAGGAAGTGCTGCACTGTCAGAGGGTCAGTACTGAGGGAGTGCGGCACTGTCAGAGGGTCAGTACTGAGGGAGTGCCGCACTGTCAGAGGGTCAGTACTGAGGGAGTGCCGCACTGTCAGAGGGTCTGTACTGAGGGAGTGCTGCACTGTCAGAGGGTCAGTACTGAGGGAGTGCCGCACTGTCAGAGGGTCAGTACTGAGGGAGTGCCGCACTGTCAGAGGGTCAGTACTGAGGGAGTGCTGCACTGTCAGAGGGTCAGTACTGAGGGAGTGCTGCACTGTCAGAGGGTCAGTACTGAGGGAGTGCTGCACTGTCAGAGGGTCAGTACTGACGGAGTGCCGCACTGTCAGAGGGTCAGTACTGAGGGAGTGCCGCACTGTCAGAGGGTCAGTACTGAGGGAGTGCCGCACTGTCAGAGGGTCTGTACTGAGGGAGTGCTGCACTGTCAGAGGGTCTGTACTGAGGGAGTGCCGCACTGTCAGAGGGTCAGTACTGAGGGAGTGCTGCATTGTGGGAAGGTCAGTACTGAGGGAGTGCCGCACTGTCAGAGGTTCAGTACTGAGGGAGTGCCGCACTGTCAGAGGGTCAGTACCGAGGGAGACCCGCACTGTCAGAGGGTCACTACTGAGGGAGTGCCGCACTGTCAGAGGGTCAGTACTGAGGGAGTGCTGCATTGTGGGAAGGTCAGTACTGAGGGAGTGCTGCATTGTGGGAGGTTCCTATCTGTAAGATAGTGCAGTTCGTGCCTCAGTGACAACCCAGCTCCCTCGCACTGCCCGGTCCATTCTACCCTAACCTGGGCCGATCACCTGTAACTTACACCATGATGTTCCGTCCTTGATGTCCATCTGAACCGCCAGCTTTGCCTGCTCCACACTCGCAAAGACATTCCTGGAATAGTCATCGCCGTGAGCACGGACCTGTCGCAGCACCATGGAGAGGTTCCGCAGCGACACCTTGTTCTTACACTGTGAGGGAGAAGGACAGGAGGGGCTGAACGAGGAGCGAGGGGCTGAACGAGGAGCGAGGGGCTGAACGAGGAGCGAGGGGCTGAACGAGGAGCGAGGGGCTGAACGAGGAGCGAGGGGCTGAACGAGGAGCGAGGGGCTGAACGAGGAGCGAGGCAGCATGCTCCAGACCGAGTCTCGACAGAGCCGGACGCAGTGCTCCAGACTGGGTCTAGACAGAGCTGGACGCAGTGCTCCAGACCGAGTCTAGACAGAGCCGGACGCAGTGCTCCAGACTGGGTCTAGACAGAGCTGGACGCAGTGCTCCAGACCGAGTCTAGACAGAGCCGGACGCAGTGCTCCAGACTGGGTCTAGACAGAGCCGGACGCAGTGCTCCAGACTGGGTCTAGACAGAGCTGGACGCAGTGCTCCAGACTGGGTCTAGACAGAGCCGGACGCAGTGCCCCAGACTGGGTCTAGACAGAGCCGGACGCAGTGCCCCAGACTGGGTCTAGACAGAGCCGGACGCAGTGCTCCAGACTGGGTCTCGACAGAGCTGGACGCAGTGCTCCAGACTGGGTCTAGACAGAGCCGGACGCAGTGCTCCAGACTGGGTCTCGACAGAGCCGGACGCAGTGCTCCAGACTGGGTCTAGACAGAGCCGGACGCAGTGCTCCAGACTGGGTCTCGACAGAGCCGGACGCAGTGCTCCAGACTGGGTCTAGACAGAGCCGGACGCAGTGCCCCAGACTGGGTCTAGACAGAGCCGGACGCAGTGCTCCAGACTGGGTCTAGACAGAGCTGGACGCAGTGCCCCAGACTGGGTCTAGACAGAGCCGGACGCAGTGCTCCAGACTGGGTCTAGACAGAGCTGGACGCAGTGCTCCAGACTGGGTCTAGACAGAGCCGGACGCAGTGCCCCAGACTGGGTCTAGACAGAGCCGGACGCAGTGCCCCAGACTGGGTCTCGACAGAGCCGGACGCAGTGCTCCAGACCGGGTCTAGACAGAGCCGGACGCAGTGCTCCAGACTGGGTCTAGACAGAGCCGGACGCAGTGCCCCAGACTGGGTCTAGACAGAGCCGGACGCAGTGCTCCAGACTGGGTCTAGACAGAGCCGGACGCAGTGCTCCAGACCGAGTCTAGACAGAGCCGGACGCAGTGCCCCAGACGGGGTCTAGACAGAGCTGGACGCAGTGCCCCAGACTGGGTCTAGACAGAGCCGGCCGCAGTGCTCCAGACTGGGTCTAGACAGAGCCGGACGCAGTGCCCCAGACGGGGTCTAGACAGAGCCGGACGCAGTGCTCCAGACTGGGTCTAGACAGAGCCGGACGCAGTGCCCCAGACTGGGTCTAGACAGAGCCGGACGCAGTGCTCCAGACTGGGTCTAGACAGAGCCGGACGCAGTGCTCCAGACTGGGTCTAGACAGAGCCGGACGCAGTGCCCCAGACTGGGTCTAGACAGAGCCGGACGCAGTGCTCCAGACTGGGTCTAGACAGAGCCGGACGCAGTGCTCCAGACTGGGTCTAGACAGAGCCGGACGCAGTGCCCCAGACTGGGTCTAGACAGAGCCGGACGCAGTGCCCCAGACTGGGTCTAGACAGAGCCGGACGCAGTGCTCCAGACTGGGTCTAGACAGAGCCGGACGCAGTGCCCCAGACTGGGTCTAGACAGAGCCGGACGCAGTGCCCCAGACTGGGTCTAGACAGAGCCGGACGCAGTGCCCCAGACTGGGTCTAGACAGAGCCGGACGCAGTGCCCCAGACTGGGTCTAGACAGAGCCGGACGCAGTGCTCCAGACTGGGTCTAGACAGAGCCGGACGCAGTGCCCCAGACTGGGTCTAGACAGAGCCGGACGCAGTGCTCCAGACTGGGTCTAGACAGAGCCGGACGCAGTGCCCCAGACTGGGTCTAGACAGAGCCGGACGCAGTGCCCCAGACTGGGTCTAGACAGAGCCGGACGCAGTGCCCCAGACTGGGTCTAGACAGCCGGACGCAGTGCTCCAGACTGGGTCTAGACAGAGCCGGACGCAGTGCTCCAGACTGGGTCTCGACAGAGCCGGACGCAGTGCTCCAGACTGGGTCTAGACAGAGCCGGACGCAGTGCCCCAGACTGGGTCTAGACAGAGCCGGACGCAGTGCTCCAGACTGGGTCTAGACAGAGCCGGACGCAGTGCTCCAGACAGAGTCTAGACAGAGCCGGACGCAGTGCTCCAGACAGAGTCTAGACAGAGCCGGACGCAGTGCCCCAGACGGGGTCTAGACAGAGCCGGACGCAGTGCTCCAGACTGGGTCTAGACAGAGCCGGACGCAGTGCTCCAGACTGGGTCTAGACAGAGCCGGACGCAGTGCTCCAGACTGGGTCTAGACAGAGCTGGACGCAGTGCCCCAGACTGGGTCTAGACAGAGCTGGACACAGTGCTCCAGACTGGGTCTAGACAGAGCCGGACGCTGTGCTCCAGACTGGGTCTCGACAGAGCCGGACGCAGTGCCCCAGACTGGGTCTAGACAGAGCCGGACGCAGTGCTCCAGACCGAGTCTAGACAGAGCCGGACGCAGTGCCCCAGACTGGGTCTAGACAGAGCCGGACGCAGTGCTCCAGACTGGGTCTCGACAGAGCCGGACGCAGTGCTCCAGACTGGGTCTAGACAGAGCCGGACGCAGTGCCCCAGACTGGGTCTAGACAGAGCCGGACGCAGTGCTCCAGACTGGGTCTAGACAGAGCCGGACGCAGTGCTCCAGACTGGGTCTAGACAGAGCCGGACGCAGTGCTCCAGACTGGGTCTAGACAGAGCTGGACGCAGTGCTCCAGACTGGGTCTAGACAGAGCCGGACGCAGTGCCCCAGACTGGGTCTAGACAGAGCCGGACGCAGTGCTCCAGACAGAGTCTAGACAGAGCCGGACGCAGTGCCCCAGACTGGGTCTAGACAGAGCCGGACGCAGTGCCCCAGACTGGGTCTAGACAGAGCCGGACGCAGTGCTCCAGACAGAGTCTAGACAGAGCCGGACGCAGTGCCCCAGACTGGGTCTAGACAGAGCCGGACGCAGTGCCCCAGACTGGGTCTAGACAGAGCCGGACGCAGTGCCCCAGACTGGGTCTAGACAGAGCTGGACGCAGTGCCCCAGACTGGGTCTAGACAGAGCCGGACGCAGTGCTCCAGACTGGGTCTAGACAGAGCCGGACGCAGTGCCCCAGACTGGGTCTAGACAGAGCCGGACGCAGTGCCCCAGACCGGGTCTAGACAGGGCCGGACGCAGTGCCCCAGACCGGGTCTAGACAGGGCCGGACGCAGTGCTCCAGACTGGGTCTAGACAGAGCCGGACGCAGTGCTCCAGACTGGGTCTAGACAGAGCCGGACGCAGTGCCCCAGACTGGGTCTAGACAGAGCCGGACGCAGTGCCCCAGACCGGGTCTAGACAGGGCCGGACGCAGTGCTCCAGACTGGGTCTAGACAGAGCCGGACGCAGTGCTCCAGACTGGGTCTAGACAGAGCCGGACGCAGTGCTCCAGACTGGGTCTAGACAGAGCCGGACGCAGTGCCCCAGACTGGGTCTAGACAGAGCCGGACGCAGTGCTCCAGACTGGGTCTAGACAGAGCCGGACGCAGTGCTCCAGACTGGGTCTAGACAGAGCCGGACGCAGTGCCCCAGACTGGGTCTAGACAGAGCCGGACGCAGTGCCCCAGACCGGGTCTAGACAGAGCCGGACGCAGTGCTCCAGACTGGGTCTAGACAGAGCTGGACGCAGTGCCCCAGACTGGGTCTAGACAGAGCCGGACGCAGTGCCCCAGACTGGGTCTAGACAGAGCCGGACGCAGTGCTCCAGACTGGGTCTAGACAGAGCCGGACGCAGTGCTCCAGACTGGGTCTAGACAGAGCCGGACGCAGTGCCCCAGACTGGGTCTAGACAGAGCCGGACGCAGTGCTCCAGACTGGGTCTAGACAGAGCCGGACGCAGTGCCCCAGGCGGGGTCTAGACAGAGCCGGACGCAGTGCTCCAGACTGGGTCTAGACAGAGCCGGACGCAGTGCTCCAGACTGGGTCTAGACAGAGCCGGACACAGTGCTCCAGACTGGGTCTAGACAGAGCCGGACGCAGTGCTCCAGACTGGGTCTAGACAGAGCCGGACGCAGTGCCCCAGACTGGGTCTAGACAGAGCCGGACGCAGTGCCCCAGACCGGGTCTAGACAGAGCCGGACGCAGTGCCCCAGACTGGGTCTAGACAGAGCCGGACGCAGTGCCCCAGACTGGGTCTAGACAGAGCCGGACGCAGTGCTCCAGACTGGGTCTAGACAGAGCCGGACGCAGTGCTCCAGACTGGGTCTAGACAGAGCCGGACGCAGTGCTCCAGACTGGGTCTAGACAGAGCCGGACGCAGTGCTCCAGACTGGGTCTAGACAGAGCCGGACGCAGTGCTCCAGACTGGGTCTAGACAGAGCCGGACGCAGTGCTCCAGACTGGGTCTAGACAGAGCCGGACGCAGTGCCCCAGACTGGGTCTAGACAGAGCCGGACGCAGTGCCCCAGACTGGGTCTAGACAGAGCTGGACGCAGTGCTCCAGACTGGGTCTAGACAGAGCCGGACGCAGTGCTCCAGACTGGGTCTAGACAGAGCCGGACGCAGTGCTCCAGACTGGGTCTAGACAGAGCCGGACGCAGTGCCCCAGACTGGGTCTAGACAGAGCCGGACGCAGTGCTCCAGACTGGGTCTAGACAGAGCCGGACGCAGTGCCCCAGACTGGGTCTAGACAGAGCCGGACGCAGTGCTCCAGACTGGGTCTAGACAGAGCCGGACGCAGTGCTCCAGACTGGGTCTAGACAGAGCCGGACGCAGTGCTCCAGACTGGGTCTAGACAGAGCCGGACGCAGTGCTCCAGACTGGGTCTAGACAGAGCCGGACACAGTGCTCCAGACTGGGTCTAGACAGAGCCGGACGCAGTGCTCCAGACTGGGTCTAGACAGAGCCGGACGCAGTGCCCCAGACTGGGTCTAGACAGAGCCGGACGCAGTGCCCCAGACTGGGTCTAGACAGAGCCGGACGCAGTGCCCCAGACTGGGTCTAGACAGAGCCGGACGCAGTGCTCCAGACTGGGTCTAGACAGAGCTGGACGCAGTGCCCCAGACTGGGTCTAGACAGAGCTGGACGCAGTGCTCCAGACTGGGTCTAGACAGAGCCGGACGCAGTGCCCCAGACTGGGTCTAGACAGAGCCGGACGCAGAGCCCCAGACTGGGTCTAGACAGAGCCGGACGCAGTGCTCCAGACTGGGTCTAGACAGAGCCGGACGCAGTGCCCCAGACTGGGTCTAGACAGAGCCGGACGCAGTGCTCCAGACTGGGTCTAGACAGAGCCGGACGCAGTGCTCCAGACTGGGTCTAGACAGAGCCGGACGCAGTGCCCCAGACTGGGTCTAGACAGAGCCGGACGCAGTGCTCCAGACTGGGTCTAGACAGAGCTGGACGCAGTGCTCCAGACTGGGTCTAGACAGAGCCGGACGCAGTGCTCCAGACTGGGTCTAGACAGAGCCGGACGCAGTGCTCCAGACTGGGTCTAGACAGAGCCGGACGCAGTGCCCCAGACTGGGTCTAGACAGAGCCGGACGCAGTGCCCCAGACTGGGTCTAGACAGAGCCGGACGCAGTGCTCCAGACTGGGTCTAGACAGAGCCGGACGCAGTGCCCCAGACTGGGTCTAGACAGCCGGACGCAGTGCCCCAGACTGGGTCTAGACAGAGCCGGACGCAGTGCTCCAGACTGGGTCTAGACAGAGCCGGACGCAGTGCCCCAGACTGGGTCTAGACAGAGCCGGACGCAGTGCCCCAGACTGGGTCTAGACAGAGTCGGACGCAGTGCTCCAGACTGGGTCTAGACAGAGCCGGACGCAGTGCTCCAGACTGGGTCTAGACAGAGCCGGACGCAGTGCCCCAGACTGGGTCTAGACAGCCGGACGCAGTGCCCCAGACTGGGTCTAGACAGAGCCGGACGCAGTGCTCCAGACTGGGTCTAGACAGAGCCGGACGCAGTGCCCCAGACTGGGTCTAGACAGAGCCGGACGCAGTGCTCCAGACTGGGTCTAGACAGAGCCGGACGCAGTGCTCCAGACTGGGTCTAGACAGAGCCGGACGCAGTGCTCCAGACTGGGTCTAGACAGAGCCGGACGCAGTGCTCCAGACTGGGTCTAGACAGAGCCGGACGCAGTGCTCCAGACTGGGTCTAGACAGAGCTGGACGCAGTGCTCCAGACTGGGTCTAGACAGAGCCGGACGCAGTGCCCCAGACTGGGTCTAGACAGAGCCGGACGCAGTGCTCCAGACTGGGTCTAGACAGAGCTGGACGCAGTGCTCCAGGCTGGGTCTAGACAGAGCCGGACGCAGTGCCCCAGACTGGGTCTAGACAGAGCCGGACGCAGTGCTCCAGACTGGGTCTAGACAGAGCCGGACGCAGTGCTCCAGACTGGGTCTAGACAGAGCCGGACGCAGTGCCCCAGACTGGGTCTAGACAGAGCCGGACGCAGTGCTCCAGACTGGGTCTAGACAGAGCCGGACGCAGTGCTCCAGACTGGGTCTAGACAGAGCCGGACGCAGTGCCCCAGACTGGGTCTAGACAGAGTCGGACGCAGTGCTCCAGACTGGGTCTAGACAGAGCCGGACGCAGTGCTCCAGACTGGGTCTAGACAGAGCCGGACGCAGTGCCCCAGACTGGGTCTAGACAGAGCCGGACGCAGTGCTCCAGACTGGGTCTAGACAGAGCCGGACGCAGTGCTCCAGACCGAGTCTAGACAGAGCCGGACGCAGTGCTCCAGACTGGGTCTAGACAGAGCCGGACGCAGTGCTCCAGACTAGGTCTAGACAGAGCCGGACGCAGTGCTCCAGACTGGGTCTAGACAGAGCCGGACGCAGTGCTCCAGACTGGGTCTAGACAGAGCCGGACGCAGTGCTCCAGACTGGGTCTAGACAGAGCCGGACGCAGTGCTCCAGACTGGGTCTAGACAGAGCCGGACGCAGTGCTCCAGACTGGGTCTAGACAGAGCTGGACGCACTGCCCCAGACTGGGTCTAGACAGAGTTGGACGCAGTGCAGCAGACCGAGCCTGGATCGCCCCCCCCCCCCTCACGCAGCTCTCCAGACAGGCTCCAGCCCCCCCCCCTCCCCCCCGCCGCCTCACGTGGCTGAGCGCTCCGGAGAAACACGTCTTGGCTGCAGCGATGTCCCCCTTCTTCCAGTACACCTCCCCCAGCTGGTTCCAGGCCTCCACCAGGCTGGGGTCCAACTTGACGGCCCTGGACAGGGCCTCCTCCGCCTGGGGCCTGTAGTCCGCCACCACATTGAGGGCTTTCCCCCTCAGCATCAGCAGCTGGGCCTTGTTGTGGGATGAGCCTGTGGGGGAGGGGTGGGGGGGAAGAGAGAGAGGGGGGGAGAGAGAGAGGGGTAGAGACAGGGAGATGGGGGAGAGGGAGAGACGGGGGGAGAGAGAGAGAGAGAGACAGAGAGTGACAGGAAGAGAGAGAGGGAGAGAGTGACAGAGATGGGGAGAGAGAGACAGGGAGATAGAGAAGGACAGGGAGAGAGAGAGAGAAAGAGGCGGGAAGCGAGAGAGACGAGGGGAGAGACGGGAGGGGGGGGAGGGAGAGACAGCGAGGGACAGGGAGAGAGAGAGGGAGATGGGGAGAGAGAGAGTGAGAGAGAGACGGGAGGAGAGGGAGCGAGAGAGATGGGGAGAGAGAGACAGGGAGATAGAGAAGGACAGGGAGAGAGAGAGAGAAAGAGACGGGAAGCGAGAGAGACGAGGGGAGAGACGGGGGGGGGGGGGGGGGGAGAGAGAGGGAGAGACGGGGGAGGGAGAGAGAGAGATGGGGAGAGAGACGGGGGAGAGAGAGAGAGAGAGAGAGACGGGGGAGAGAGAGAGAGAGATGGGGGGAGAGAGAGAGAGAGATGGGGGGAGAGGGAGAGAGAGAGACAGGGAGAGAGAGGGACAGGGAGAGAGATGGACAGGGGGAGAGGGAGAGAGATGGGGAGAGGGAGAGACGGGGAGAGAGAGAGTGAGAGAGACAGGGAGAGAGAGAGAGCGAGACGGGGAGAGAGAAAGAGACAGGAAGAGAGAGAAAGACGGGGAGAGAGAGAGACGGGAAGAGAGAGACGGGGGAGAGAGAGAGACAGGGAGAGAGTGAGAGAGATGGGGAGAGAGACGGGGGGAGAGGGAGAGAGAGAGAGATGGGGAGAGGGAGAGAGAGAGAGAGAGAGACAGGGTGAGAGAGAGAGAGACGGGAAGAGGGAGAGAGAGAGAGAGAGAGAGAGAGACAGGGTGAGAGAGAGACGGGAAGAGAGAGAGAGAGACGGGGAGAGAGATTGAGATCGGGAAAGAGAGAGAGACGGGAAGAGAGAGAGCGAGACGGGGGTGAGGGAGAGACGGGGAGAGAGAGAGAGACAGGGAGAGAGAGGGTGGGAGAGAGAGTGGGGGGAAGAGAGGGGGACATAAAGAGGGAGACAGAGAGAGAGAGTAATTTAATTATCTTAAGCATTTGGATGCGGTGTTTGCTGACAGCTGATTGATTCAGACGGACCCTGTGGCGAGATAGTAGAGTGATAATGCTAATCTTTCTTTTCAAACTGATCGGGAGCTGGGTGATAGATTACCCTCGGACTCCAGACTGTCGGAAAGATCGGGCTGGAAGGTGTCCGATAGAGATCCAGACCCGCCAAAGCCTGCCCACCATCTACAAGGACACAAGCCAGGAGTGCGATGGGAGACTCCCCACTTGCCTGGATGAGCGCGGCTCCCAACCACACTCGAGAAGCTCGACACCATCCGGGACAAACAGCCCCGCTCGATCGACACGCTGGCCACCGACATTCACCCCCTCCCCCCCGACGCAGCCCTGTGCTCCTTCGACAGCACCTCCCAAACCCACGGCCATTACCGTCCAGAAGGACGAGGGGGGGTAGCAGACACACGGGGATTCTGACCCAGCCGCAGCGAAGGAGCGGCCGATATATTCCCCAGTCGGGATGGTGAGTGATTCGGAGGGGAACTTCCAGGTGGTGGGGTCCCCCGACAGCCCACCTTGTCGCTGTAACCTCCTCCAGCACCTACCACCCTCCCTATCAAAGAATTTACAGTGCAGAAGGAGGCCATTTGGCCCATCGAGTCTGCACCGGCTCTTGGAAAGAGCAGCCTACCCAAGGTCCACACCTCCACCCTATCCCCATAACCCAGCAACCCCACCCAACACTAAGGGCAATTTTGGACACTAAGGGCAATTTATCATGGCCAATCCACCTAACCTGCACATCTTTGGACTGTGGGAGGAAACCGGAGCACCCGGAGGAAACCCACGCAGGCACGGGGAGGATGTGCAGACTCCGCACAGACAGTGACCCAGCGGGGAATCGAACCTGGGACCCTGGAGCTGTGAAGCAATTGTGCTACCCACAATGCTACCGTGCTGTTATCTCTGTAACCTCCAGCCCCCTACAACCCTCGCTATCTCTGTAACCTCCTCCGGCCCCCTCTGCTGCCCTCGTCCATCTAGACAGTAACGGCCGTGGCTTTGGAAGGAGCTGCTCCAGCAATACTACTCGAGAAATAGTGTTGGGGAGGGCAGCACGGTGGGGCAGTGGTTAGCACTGGGACAGCGGCGATGAGGACCCGGGTTTGAATCCCGGCCCTGGGTCACTGTCCGTGTGGAGTTTGCACATTCTCCCCGTGTGTGCGCAGGTCTCCCACAACCCAAAGATGTGCAAGGTCGGTGGACTGGCCTCGCTAAATTGCCCCCTTAATTGGAATACTCTAAATTAATAAAAAAAGAAATGGTGTTGGGAAAACTGATGGGATTGAAGGCGGATAAATCCCCAGGGCCAGAGAATCTGCATCCCAGAGTGAAAGATGAATGAAAATCGCTTATTGCCAGAAGTAGGCTTCAAATGAAAAGCCCCTAGTCCCCACATTCCGGCGCCTGTTCGGGGAGGCTGTTACGGGAATCGAACCGTGCTGCTGGCCTGCCTTGGTCTGCTTTCAAAGCCAGCGATTTAGCCCAGTGCTAAACAGCCCCTAAGTATTTAAGGGGGTGGCCCTGGAAATAGTGGACGCATTGGTGGTCACCGTCTAGAGGCTCTGGAACTGTCCCTGCAGATTGGAGGGTAGCTCACGTCACTCCGATATTCAAACAGGGAGGTAAGAGAGAAATCAGGGAATTATGGACCAGTAAACCGAACATCGGTAGTGGGGACAATTCTGTCAGAGCCGTTATCAGCGATTTCATAGCAGAGCACTTCGAAAACAGTGGCAGGATCGGACACAGTCAGCATGGATTTAATAATAGTCTTTATTGTCACAAGTAGGCTTACATTAACACTGCAATGAAGTTACAGTGAAAAGCCCCTAGTCGCCACATTCCGGCGCCTGTTCGGGTACACAGAGGGAGAATTCAGAGAGTCCAATTCACCTAACAGCACGTCTTTCAGGACTTGTGGGAGGAAACCGGAGCTCCCGGAGGAAACCCACGCGCACACGGGGAGAACGTGCAGACTCCGCACAGATTGTGACCCAACGGGGAATCGAACCTGGGACCCTGGTGCTGTGAAGCAGCAGTGCTAGATAGGGAGGCTTGTAGGGGCTGGAGGAGGTTTCAGAGATAGGGAGGGCTGTAGGGGCTGGAGGAGGTTACAGAGATAGGGAGGGTTGTAGGAACTGGAGGAGGTTACAGAGATAGGGAGGGTTGTAGGGGACTGGAGGAGGTTACAGAGATAGGGAGGGTTGTAGAGGCTGGAGGAGGTTACAGAGATAGGGAGGGTTGTAGGGGATGGAGGAGGTTACAGAGATAGGAAAGGGTGTAGGGACAGGAGGAGCTTACAGAGATAGGGAGGGATTGTAGGGGCTGGAGGAGGTTACAGAGATAGTGATGGTTGTAGGTTCTCGAGAAGGTTACAGAGATAGGGAGGGTTGTAGGGGCTGGAGGAAGTTAGAGATAGGGAGTGTTGTAGGGGGCTGGAGGAGGTTACAGAGATAGGGAGGGTTGTAGGGACTGGAGGAGTTAACAGAGATAGGGAGGGGTGTAGGGGGCTGAAGGAGGTTACAGAGATAGGGAGGGTTGTACGGGCTGGAGGAGGTTTCAGAGATAGGGAGGGTTGTAGGGGCTGGAGGGGGTTACAGAGATAGGGAGGGGTGTAGGGGGCTGGAGGAGGTTACAGAGATAGGGATGCGTGTAGGGGGCTGGAGGAGGTTACAGAGATAGGGAGGGATTGTAGGGGCTGGAGGAGGTTACAGAGATAGTGAGGGTTGTAGGTTCTCGAGAAGGTTACAGAGATAGGGAGGGTTGTAGGGGCTGGAGGAGGTTAGAGATAGGGAGTGTTGTAGGGGGCTGGAGGAGGTTACAGAGATAGAGAGGGTTGTAGGGACTGGAGGAGGTTACAGAGATAGGGAGGGGTGTAGGGGACTGAAGGAGGTTACAGAGATAGGGAGGGTTGTAGGGGCTGGAGGAGGTTTCAGAGATAGGGAGGGTTGTAGGGGCTGGAGGAGGTTACAGAGATAGGGAGGGGTGTAGGGGGCTGGAGGAGGTTACAGAGATAGGGAAGGTGTAGGGGGCTGGAGGAGGTTACAGAGATAGGGAGGGTTGTAGGTTCTCGAGAAGGTTACAGAGATAGGAAGGGTTGTAGGGGACTGGAGGAGGTTACAGAGATAGGGAGGGTTGTAGGGACTGGAGGAGTTAACAGAGATAGGGAGGGGTGTAGGGGGCTGAAGGAGGTTACAGAGATAGGGAGGGTTGTACGGGCTGGAGGAGGTTTCAGAGATAGGGAGGGTTGTAGGGGCTGGAGGGGGTTACAGAGATAGGGAGGGGTGTAGGGGGCTGGAGGAGGTTACAGAGATAGGGATGCGTGTAGGGGGCTGGAGGAGGTTACAGAGATAGGGAGGGATTGTAGGGGCTGGAGGAGGTTTCAGAGATAGTGAGGGTTGTAGGTTCTCGAGAAGGTTACAGAGATAGGGAGGGTTGTAGGGGCTGGAGGAGGTTAGAGATAGGGAGTGTTGTAGGGGGCTGGAGGAGGTTACAGAGATAGAGAGGGTTGTAGGGACTGGAGGAGGTTACAGAGATAGGGAGGGGTGTAGGGGGCTGGAGGAGGTTACAGAGATAGGGAAGGTGTAGGGGGCTGGAGGAGGTTACAGAGATAGGGAGGGTTGTAGGTTCTCGAGAAGGTTACAGAGATAGGGAGGGTTGTAGGGACTGGAGGAGTTAACAGAGATAGGGAGGGGTGTAGGGGGCTGAAGGAGGTTACAGAGATAGGGAGGGTTGTACGGGCTGGAGGAGGTTTCAGAGATAGGGAGGGTTGTAGGGGCTGGAGGGGGTTACAGAGATAGGGAGGGGTGTAGGGGGCTGGAGGAGGTTACAGAGATAGGGATGCGTGTAGGGGGCTGGAGGAGGTTACAGAGATAGGGAGGGATTGTAGGGGCTGGAGGAGGTTACAGAGATAGTGAGGGTTGTAGGTTCTCGAGAAGGTTACAGAGATAGGGAGGGTTGTAGGGGCTGGAGGAGGTTAGAGATAGGGAGTGTTGTAGGGGGCTGGAGGAGGTTACAGAGATAGAGAGGGTTGCAGGGACTGGAGGAGGTTACAGAGATAGGGAGGGGTGTAGGGGACTGAAGGAGGTTACAGAGATAGGGAGGGTTGTAGGGGCTGGAGGAGGTTTCAGAGATAGGGAGGGTTGTAGGGGCTGGAGGAGGTTACAGAGATAGGGAGGGGTGTAGGGGGCTGGAGGAGGTTACAGAGATAGGGAAGGTGTAGGGGGCTGGAGGAGGTTACAGAGATAGGGAGGGTTGTAGGTTCTCGAGAAGGTTACAGAGATAGGGAGGGTTGTAGGGGACTGGAGGAGGTTACAGAGATAGGGAGGGGTGTAGGGGGCTGGAGGAGGTTACAGAGATAGGGAGGGGTGCAGGGGGCTGGAGGAGGTTACAGAGATAGGGAGGGGTGTAAGGACTGGAGGAGGTTACAGAGATAGGGAGGGGTGTAGGGGGCTGGAGGAGGTTACAGAGATAGGGAAGGGTGTAGGGGGCTGGAGGAGGTTACAGAGATAGGGAGGGATTGTAGGGGTTGGAGGAGGTTACAGAGATAGTGAGGGTTGTAGGTTCTCGAGAAGGTTACAGAGATAGGGAGGGTTGTAGGGACTGGAGGAGGTTACAGAGATAGGGAGGGGTGTAGGGGGCTGAAGCATGTTACAGAGATAGGGAGGGTTGTAGGGGCTGGAGGAGGTTACAGAGATAGGGAGGGTGTAGGGGGCTGGAGGAGGTTACAGAGATAGGGAGGGGTGTAGGGGGCTGAAGGAGGTTACAGAGATAGGGAGGGTTGTAGGGGCTGGAGGAGGTGACAGAGATAGGGAGGGTTATAGGGACTGGAGGAGGTTACAGAGATAGCGGGTGGTGTTGGGGGCTGAAGGAGATTACAGAGATAGGGAGGGTTGTAGGGGGCTGGAGGAGGTTACAGAGATAGGGAGGGGTGCAGGGGGCTGGAGGAGGTTACAGAGATAGGGAGGGGTGTAGGGACTGGAGGAGGTTACAGAGATAGGGAGGGTTGTAGGGGGCTGGAGGAGGGTATGGAGATAGGGAGGGGTGCAGGGGGCTGGAGGAGGTTACGGAGATAGGGAGGGGTGCAGGGAGCTGGAGGAGGTTACAGAGATAGGGAGGGGTTTAGGGGGCTGGAGGAGGTTGCAGAGATAGGGAGGGGTGTCGGGGATGGAGGAGGTTACAGAGATAGGGAGGGTTGTAGGGGATGGAGGAGGTTACAGACATAGGGAGGCTGGTAGGGGCTGGAGGAGGTTTTTGAGATAGGGAGGGCTGTAGGGGCTGGAGGAGGTTACAGAGATAGGGAGGGTTGTAGGAACTGGAGGAGGTTACAGAGACAGGGAGGGTTGTACGGGGCAGGAGGAGGTATGGAGATAGGGAGGGGTGCAGGGGGATGGAGGAGGTTACAGAGATAGGGAGGTGTGTAGGGGCTGGGGGAGGTTACAGAGATAGGGAGGGTTGTAGGAGTTGGAGGAGGTTACAGAGATAGGGAGGGGTGTAGGGGCTGGAGGAGGTTACAGAGATAGGGAGGGTTGTAGGTGCTGGAGGAGGTTACAGAGATAGAGAGGGGTGTAGAGGGCTGGAGGAGGTTACAGAGATAGGGAGGGGTGTAGGGGACTGGAGGAGGTTACAGAGATAGGGAGGGCTGTAGGGGCTGGAGGAGGGTACAGAGATAGGGAGGGTTGTAGGAGCTGGAGGGGTTACAGAGATAGGGAGGGGTGTAGGGGACTGGAGGAGGTTACAGAGATAGGGAGGGGTGTAGGGGCTGGAGGATGTAGCAGAGATAGGGAGGGTTGTAGGGGCTGGAGGAGGTTACAGAGATAGGGAGGGTTGTAGGTTCTCGAGAAGGTTACAGAGATAGGGAGGGTTGTAGGATGCTGGAGGAGGTTAGAGATAGGGAGGGTTGTAGGGGGCTGGAGGAGGTTACAGAGATAGGGAGGGTTGTAGGGACTGGAGGAGGTTACAGAGATAGGGAGGGGTGTAGGGGGCTGAAGGAGGTTACAGAGATAGGGAGGGTTGTAGGGGCTGGAGGATATTACAGAGATAGGGAGGGGTGTAGGGGGCTGGAGGAGGTTACAGAGATAGGGAGGGGTGTAGGGGACTGGAGGAGGTTACAGAGATAGGGAGGGGTGTAGGGGACTGGAGGAGGTTACAGAGATAGGGAGGGGTGTAGGGGACTGGAGGAGGTTCCAGAGACAGGGAAGGTTGTACGGGGCAGGAGGAGGTATGGAGATAGGGAGGGGTGCAGGGGGCTAGAGGAGGTTACAGAGATAGAGAGGGGTGCAGGGGGCTGGAGGAGGTTAGAGAGATAGGGAGGGGTGTAGGGACTGGAGGAGGTTACAGAGATAGGGAGGGTTGTGGGGGGCTGGAGGAGGGTATGGAGATAGGGAGGGGTGCAGGGGGCTGGAGGATGGTACGGAGAGAGGGAGGGTTGTAGGGGCTGGAGGAGGTTACAGATATAGGGAGGGGTGTAGGGGCTGGAGGAGGTTACAGAGATAGGGAGGGTTGTAGGGGCTGGAGGAGGTTACAGAGATAGGGAGGGTTGTAGGGGCTGGAGGGGGTTACAGAGATAGGGAGGGGTGTAGGGGGCTGGAGGAGGTTACAGAGATAGGGATGCGTGTAGGGGGCTGGAGGAGGTTACAGAGATAGGGAGGGATTGTAGGGGCTGGAGGAGGTTACAGAGATAGTGAGGGTTGTAGGTTCTCGAGAAGGTTACAGAGATAGGGAGGGTTGTAGGGGCTGGAGGAGGTTAGAGATAGGGAGTGTTGTAGGGGGCTGGAGGAGGTTACAGAGATAGAGAGGGTTGTAGGGACTGGAGGAGGTTACAGAGATAGGGAGGGGTGTAGGGGACTGAAGGAGGTTACAGAGATAGGGAGGGTTGTAGGGGCTGGAGGAGGTTTCAGAGATAGGGAGGGTTGTAGGGGCTGGAGGAGGTTACAGAGATAGGGAGGGGTGTAGGGGGCTGGAGGAGGTTACAGAGATAGGGAAGGTGTAGGGGGCTGGAGGAGGTTACAGAGATAGGGAGGGTTGTAGGTTCTCGAGAAGGTTACAGAGATAGGGAGGGTTGTAGGGGACTGGAGGAGGTTACAGAGATAGGGAGGGTTGTAGGGACTGGAGGAGTTAACAGAGATAGGGAGGGGTGTAGGGGGCTGAAGGAGGTTACAGAGATAGGGAGGGTTGTACGGGCTGGAGGAGGTTTCAGAGATAGGGAGGGTTGTAGGGGCTGGAGGGGGTTACAGAGATAGGGAGGGGTGTAGGGGGCTGGAGGAGGTTACAGAGATAGGGATGCGTGTAGGGGGCTGGAGGAGGTTACAGAGATAGGGAGGGATTGTAGGGGCTGGAGGAGGTTACAGAGATAGTGAGGGTTGTAGGTTCTCGAGAAGGTTACAGAGATAGGGAGGGTTGTAGGGGCTGGAGGAGGTTAGAGATAGGGAGTGTTGTAGGGGGCTGGAGGAGGTTACAGAGATAGAGAGGGTTGTAGGGACTGGAGGAGGTTACAGAGATAGGGAGGGGTGTAGGGGGCTGGAGGAGGTTACAGAGATAGGGAAGGTGTAGGGGGCTGGAGGAGGTTACAGAGATAGGGAGGGTTGTAGGTTCTCGAGAAGGTTACAGAGATAGGGAGGGTTGTAGGGACTGGAGGAGTTAACAGAGATAGGGAGGGGTGTAGGGGGCTGAAGGAGGTTACAGAGATAGGGAGGGTTGTACGGGCTGGAGGAGGTTTCAGAGATAGGGAGGGTTGTAGGGGCTGGAGGGGGTTACAGAGATAGGGAGGGGTGTAGGGGGCTGGAGGAGGTTACAGAGATAGGGATGCGTGTAGGGGGCTGGAGGAGGTTACAGAGATAGGGAGGGATTGTAGGGGCTGGAGGAGGTTACAGAGATAGTGAGGGTTGTAGGTTCTCGAGAAGGTTACAGAGATAGGGAGGGTTGTAGGGGCTGGAGGAGGTTAGAGATAGGGAGTGTTGTAGGGGGCTGGAGGAGGTTACAGAGATAGAGAGGGTTGCAGGGACTGGAGGAGGTTACAGAGATAGGGAGGGGTGTAGGGGACTGAAGGAGGTTACAGAGATAGGGAGGGTTGTAGGGGCTGGAGGAGGTTTCAGAGATAGGGAGGGTTGTAGGGGCTGGAGGAGGTTACAGAGATAGGGAGGGGTGTAGGGGGCTGGAGGAGGTTACAGAGATAGGGAAGGTGTAGGGGGCTGGAGGAGGTTACAGAGATAGGGAGGGTTGTAGGTTCTCGAGAAGGTTACAGAGATAGGGAGGGTTGTAGGGGACTGGAGGAGGTTACAGAGATAGGGAGGGGTGTAGGGGGCTGGAGGAGGTTACAGAGATAGGGAGGGGTGCAGGGGGCTGGAGGAGGTTACAGAGATAGGGAGGGGTGTAAGGACTGGAGGAGGTTACAGAGATAGGGAGGGGTGTAGGGGGCTGGAGGAGGTTACAGAGATAGGGAAGGGTGTAGGGGGCTGGAGGAGGTTACAGAGATAGGGAGGGATTGTAGGGGTTGGAGGAGGTTACAGAGATAGTGAGGGTTGTAGGTTCTCGAGAAGGTTACAGAGATAGGGAGGGTTGTAGGGACTGGAGGAGGTTACAGAGATAGGGAGGGGTGTAGGGGGCTGAAGGAGGTTACAGAGATAGGGAGGGTTGTAGGGGCTGGAGGAGGTTACAGAGATAGGGAGGGTGTAGGGGGCTGGAGGAGGTTACAGAGATAGGGAGGGGTGTAGGGGGCTGAAGGAGGTTACAGAGATAGGGAGGGTTGTAGGGGCTGGAGGAGGTGACAGAGATAGGGAGGGTTATAGGGACTGGAGGAGGTTACAGAGATAGCGGGTGGTGTTGGGGGCTGAAGGAGATTACAGAGATAGGGAGGGTTGTAGGGGGCTGGAGGAGGTTACAGAGATAGGGAGGGGTGCAGGGGGCTGGAGGAGGTTACAGAGATAGGGAGGGGTGTAGGGACTGGAGGAGGTTACAGAGATAGGGAGGGTTGTAGGGGGCTGGAGGAGGGTATGGAGATAGGGAGGGGTGCAGGGGGCTGGAGGAGGTTACGGAGATAGGGAGGGGTGCAGGGGGCTGGAGGAGGTTACAGAGATAGGGAGGGGTTTAGGGGGCTGGAGGAGGTTGCAGAGATAGGGAGGGGTGTCGGGGATGGAGGAGGTTACAGAGATAGGGAGGGTTGTAGGGGATGGAGGAGGTTACAGACATAGGGAGGCTTGTAGGGGCTGGAGGAGGTTTCAGAGATAGGGAGGGCTGTAGGGGCTGGAGGAGGTTACAGAGATAGGGAGGGTTGTAGAAACTGGAGGAGGTTACAGAGACAGGGAGGGTTGTACGGGGCAGGAGGAGGTATGGAGATAGGGAGGGGTGCAGGGGGATGGAGGAGGTTACAGAGATAGGGAGGTGTGTAGGGGCTGGGGGAGGTTACAGAGATAGGGAGGGTTGTAGGAGTTGGAGGAGGTTACAGAGATAGGGAGGGGTGTAGGGGCTGGAGGAGGTTACAGAGATAGGGAGGGTTGTAGGTGCTGGAGGAGGTTACAGAGATAGAGAGGGGTGTAGAGGGCTGGAGGAGGTTACAGAGATAGGGAGGGGTGTAGGGGACTGGAGGAGGTTACAGAGATAGGGAGGGCTGTAGGGGCTGGAGGAGGGTACAGAGATAGGGAGGGTTGTAGGAGCTGGAGGGGTTACAGAGATAGGGAGGGGTGTAGGGGACTGGAGGAGGTTACAGAGATAGGGAGGGGTGTAGGGGCTGGAGGATGTAGCAGAGATAGGGAGGGTTGTAGGGGCTGGAGGAGGTTACAGAGATAGGGAGGGTTGTAGGTTCTCGAGAAGGTTACAGAGATAGGGAGGGTTGTAGGATGCTGGAGGAGGTTAGAGATAGGGAGGGTTGTAGGGGGCTGGAGGAGGTTACAGAGATAGGGAGGGTTGTAGGGACTGGAGGAGGTTACAGAGATAGGGAGGGGTGTAGGGGGCTGAAGGAGGTTACAGAGATAGGGAGGGTTGTAGGGGCTGGAGGATATTACAGAGATAGGGAGGGGTGTAGGGGGCTGGAGGAGGTTACAGAGATAGGGAGGGGTGTAGGGGACTGGAGGAGGTTACAGAGATAGGGAGGGGTGTAGGGGACTGGAGGAGGTTACAGAGATAGGGAGGGGTGTAGGGGACTGGAGGAGGTTCCAGAGACAGGGAAGGTTGTACGGGGCAGGAGGAGGTATGGAGATAGGGAGGGGTGCAGGGGGCTAGAGGAGGTTACAGAGATAGAGAGGGGTGCAGGGGGCTGGAGGAGGTTAGAGAGATAGGGAGGGGTGTAGGGACTGGAGGAGGTTACAGAGATAGGGAGGGTTGTGGGGGGCTGGAGGAGGGTATGGAGATAGGGAGGGGTGCAGGGGGCTGGAGGATGGTACGGAGAGAGGGAGGGTTGTAGGGGCTGGAGGAGGTTACAGATATAGGGAGGGGTGTAGGGGCTGGAGGAGGTTACAGAGATAGGGAGGGTTGTAGGGGCTGGAGGAGGTTACAGAGATAGGGAGGGTTGTAGGGGCTGGAGGGGGTTACAGAGATAGGGAGGGGTGTAGGGGGCTGGAGGAGGTTACAGAGATAGGGATGCGTGTAGGGGGCTGGAGGAGGTTACAGAGATAGGGAGGGATTGTAGGGGCTGGAGGAGGTTACAGAGATAGTGAGGGTTGTAGGTTCTCGAGAAGGTTACAGAGATAGGGAGGGTTGTAGGGGCTGGAGGAGGTTAGAGATAGGGAGTGTTGTAGGGGGCTGGAGGAGGTTACAGAGATAGAGAGGGTTGTAGGGACTGGAGGAGGTTACAGAGATAGGGAGGGGTGTAGGGGACTGAAGGAGGTTACAGAGATAGGGAGGGTTGTAGGGGCTGGAGGAGGTTTCAGAGATAGGGAGGGTTGTAGGGGCTGGAGGAGGTTACAGAGATAGGGAGGGGTGTAGGGGGCTGGAGGAGGTTACAGAGATAGGGAAGGTGTAGGGGGCTGGAGGAGGTTACAGAGATAGGGAGGGTTGTAGGTTCTCGAGAAGGTTACAGAGATAGGGAGGGTTGTAGGGGACTGGAGGAGGTTACAGAGATAGGGAGGGTTGTAGGGACTGGAGGAGTTAACAGAGATAGGGAGGGGTGTAGGGGGCTGAAGGAGGTTACAGAGATAGGGAGGGTTGTACGGGCTGGAGGAGGTTTCAGAGATAGGGAGGGTTGTAGGGGCTGGAGGGGGTTACAGAGATAGGGAGGGGTGTAGGGGGCTGGAGGAGGTTACAGAGATAGGGATGCGTGTAGGGGGCTGGAGGAGGTTACAGAGATAGGGAGGGATTGTAGGGGCTGGAGGAGGTTACAGAGATAGTGAGGGTTGTAGGTTCTCGAGAAGGTTACAGAGATAGGGAGGGTTGTAGGGGCTGGAGGAGGTTAGAGATAGGGAGTGTTGTAGGGGGCTGGAGGAGGTTACAGAGATAGAGAGGGTTGTAGGGACTGGAGGAGGTTACAGAGATAGGGAGGGGTGTAGGGGGCTGGAGGAGGTTACAGAGATAGGGAAGGTGTAGGGGGCTGGAGGAGGTTACAGAGATAGGGAGGGTTGTAGGTTCTCGAGAAGGTTACAGAGATAGGGAGGGTTGTAGGGACTGGAGGAGTTAACAGAGATAGGGAGGGGTGTAGGGGGCTGAAGGAGGTTACAGAGATAGGGAGGGTTGTACGGGCTGGAGGAGGTTTCAGAGATAGGGAGGGTTGTAGGGGCTGGAGGGGGTTACAGAGATAGGGAGGGGTGTAGGGGGCTGGAGGAGGTTACAGAGATAGGGATGCGTGTAGGGGGCTGGAGGAGGTTACAGAGATAGGGAGGGATTGTAGGGGCTGGAGGAGGTTACAGAGATAGTGAGGGTTGTAGGTTCTCGAGAAGGTTACAGAGATAGGGAGGGTTGTAGGGGCTGGAGGAGGTTAGAGATAGGGAGTGTTGTAGGGGGCTGGAGGAGGTTACAGAGATAGAGAGGGTTGCAGGGACTGGAGGAGGTTACAGAGATAGGGAGGGGTGTAGGGGACTGAAGGAGGTTACAGAGATAGGGAGGGTTGTAGGGGCTGGAGGAGGTTTCAGAGATAGGGAGGGTTGTAGGGGCTGGAGGAGGTTACAGAGATAGGGAGGGGTGTAGGGGGCTGGAGGAGGTTACAGAGATAGGGAAGGTGTAGGGGGCTGGAGGAGGTTACAGAGATAGGGAGGGTTGTAGGTTCTCGAGGTTACAGAGATAGGGAGGGTTGTAGGGGACTGGAGGAGGTTACAGAGATAGGGAGGGGTGTAGGGGGCTGGAGGAGGTTACAGAGATAGGGAGGGGTGCAGGGGGCTGGAGGAGGTTACAGAGATAGGGAGGGGTGTAAGGACTGGAGGAGGTTACAGAGATAGGGAGGGGTGTAGGGGGCTGGAGGAGGTTACAGAGATAGGGAAGGGTGTAGGGGGCTGGAGGAGGTTACAGAGATAGGGAGGGATTGTAGGGGTTGGAGGAGGTTACAGAGATAGTGAGGGTTGTAGGTTCTCGAGAAGGTTACAGAGATAGGGAGGGTTGTAGGGACTGGAGGAGGTTACAGAGATAGGGAGGGGTGTAGGGGGCTGAAGGAGGTTACAGAGATAGGGAGGGTTGTAGGGGCTGGAGCAGGTTACAGAGATAGGGAGGGTGTAGGGGGCTGGAGGAGGTTACAGAGATAGGGAGGGGTGTAGGGGGCTGAAGGAGGTTACAGAGATAGGGAGGGTTGTAGGGGCTGGAGGAGGTGACAGAGATAGGGAGGGTTATAGGGACTGGAGGAGGTTACAGAGATAGCGGGTGGTGTTGGGGGCTGAAGGAGATTACAGAGATAGGGAGGGTTGTAGGGGGCTGGAGGAGGTTACAGAGATAGGGAGGGGTGCAGGGGGCTGGAGGAGGTTACAGAGATAGGGAGGGGTGTAGGGACTGGAGGAGGTTACAGAGATAGGGAGGGTTGTAGGGGGCTGGAGGAGGGTATGGAGATAGGGAGGGGTGCAGGGGGCTGGAGGAGGTTACGGAGATAGGGAGGGGTGCAGGGGGCTGGAGGAGGTTACAGAGATAGGGAGGGGTTTAGGGGGCTGGAGGAGGTTGCAGAGATAGGGAGGGGTGTCGGGGATGGAGGAGGTTACAGAGATAGGGAGGGTTGTAGGGGATGGAGGAGGTTACAGACATAGGGAGGCTTGTAGGGGCTGGAGGAGGTTTCAGAGATAGGGAGGGCTGTAGGGGCTGGAGGAGGTTACAGAGATAGGGAGGGTTGTAGAAACTGGAGGAGGTTACAGAGACAGGGAGGGTTGTATGGGGCAGGAGGAGGTATGGAGATAGGGAGGGGTGCAGGGGGATGGAGGAGGTTACAGAGATAGGGAGGTGTGTAGGGGCTGGGGGAGGTTACAGAGATAGGGAGGGTTGTAGGAGTTGGAGGAGGTTACAGAGATAGGGAGGGGTGTAGGGGCTGGAGGAGGTTACAGAGATAGGGAGGGTTGTAGGTGCTGGAGGAGGTTACAGATAGAGAGGGGTGTAGAGGGCTGGAGGAGGTTACAGAGATAGGGAGGGGTGTAGGGGACTGGAGGAGGTTACAGAGATAGGGAGGGCTGTAGGGGCTGGAGGAGGGTACAGAGATAGGGAGGGTTGTAGGAGCTGGAGGGGTTACAGAGATAGGGAGGGGTGTAGGGGACTGGAGGAGGTTACAGAGATAGGGAGGGGTGTAGGGGCTGGAGGATGTAGCAGAGATAGGGAGGGTTGTAGGGGCTGGAGGAGGTTACAGAGATAGGGAGGGTTGTAGGTTCTCGAGAAGGTTACAGAGATAGGGAGGGTTGTAGGATGCTGGAGGAGGTTAGAGATAGGGAGGGTTGTAGGGGGCTGGAGGAGGTTACAGAGATAGGGAGGGTTGTAGGGACTGGAGGAGGTTACAGAGATAGGGAGGGGTGTAGGGGGCTGAAGGAGGTTACAGAGATAGGGAGGGTTGTAGGGGCTGGAGGATATTACAGAGATAGGGAGGGGTGTAGGGGGCTGGAGGAGGTTACAGAGATAGGGAGGGGTGTAGGGGACTGGAGGAGGTTACAGAGATAGGGAGGGGTGTAGGGGACTGGAGGAGGTTACAGAGATAGGGAGGGGTGTAGGGGACTGGAGGAGGTTCCAGAGACAGGGAAGGTTGTACGGGGCAGGAGGAGGTATGGAGATAGGGAGGGGTGCAGGGGGCTAGAGGAGGTTACAGAGATAGAGAGGGGTGCAGGGGGCTGGAGGAGGTTAGAGAGATAGGGAGGGGTGTAGGGACTGGAGGAGGTTACAGAGATAGGGAGGGTTGTGGGGGGCTGGAGGAGGGTATGGAGATAGGGAGGGGTGCAGGGGGCTGGAGGATGGTACGGAGAGAGGGAGGGTTGTAGGGGCTGGAGGAGGTTACAGATATAGGGAGGGGTGTAGGGGCTGGAGGAGGTTACAGAGATAGGGAGGGTTGTAGGGGCTGGAGGAGGTTACAGAGATAGGGAGGGTTGTAGGGGCTGGAGGGGGTTACAGAGATAGGGAGGGGTGTAGGGGGCTGGAGGAGGTTACAGAGATAGGGATGCGTGTAGGGGGCTGGAGGAGGTTACAGAGATAGGGAGGGATTGTAGGGGCTGGAGGAGGTTACAGAGATAGTGAGGGTTGTAGGTTCTCGAGAAGGTTACAGAGATAGGGAGGGTTGTAGGGGCTGGAGGAGGTTAGAGATAGGGAGTGTTGTAGGGGGCTGGAGGAGGTTACAGAGATAGAGAGGGTTGTAGGGACTGGAGGAGGTTACAGAGATAGGGAGGGGTGTAGGGGACTGAAGGAGGTTACAGAGATAGGGAGGGTTGTAGGGGCTGGAGGAGGTTTCAGAGATAGGGAGGGTTGTAGGGGCTGGAGGAGGTTACAGAGATAGGGAGGGGTGTAGGGGGCTGGAGGAGGTTACAGAGATAGGGAAGGTGTAGGGGGCTGGAGGAGGTTACAGAGATAGGGAGGGTTGTAGGTTCTCGAGAAGGTTACAGAGATAGGGAGGGTTGTAGGGGACTGGAGGAGGTTACAGAGATAGGGAGGGTTGTAGGGACTGGAGGAGTTAACAGAGATAGGGAGGGGTGTAGGGGGCTGAAGGAGGTTACAGAGATAGGGAGGGTTGTACGGGCTGGAGGAGGTTTCAGAGATAGGGAGGGTTGTAGGGGCTGGAGGGGGTTACAGAGATAGGGAGGGGTGTAGGGGGCTGGAGGAGGTTACAGAGATAGGGATGCGTGTAGGGGGCTGGAGGAGGTTACAGAGATAGGGAGGGATTGTAGGGGCTGGAGGAGGTTACAGAGATAGTGAGGGTTGTAGGTTCTCGAGAAGGTTACAGAGATAGGGAGGGTTGTAGGGGCTGGAGGAGGTTAGAGATAGGGAGTGTTGTAGGGGGCTGGAGGAGGTTACAGAGATAGAGAGGGTTGTAGGGACTGGAGGAGGTTACAGAGATAGGGAGGGGTGTAGGGGGCTGGAGGAGGTTACAGAGATAGGGAAGGTGTAGGGGGCTGGAGGAGGTTACAGAGATAGGGAGGGTTGTAGGTTCTCGAGAAGGTTACAGAGATAGGGAGGGTTGTAGGGACTGGAGGAGTTAACAGAGATAGGGAGGGGTGTAGGGGGCTGAAGGAGGTTACAGAGTTGGGAGGGTTGTACGGGCTGGAGGAGGTTTCAGAGATAGGGAGGGTTGTAGGGGCTGGAGGGGGTTACAGAGATAGGGAGGGGTGTAGGGGGCTGGAGGAGGTTACAGAGATAGGGATGCGTGTAGGGGGCTGGAGGAGGTTACAGAGATAGGGAGGGATTGTAGGGGCTGGAGGAGGTTACAGAGATAGTGAGGGTTGTAGGTTCTCGAGAAGGTTACAGAGATAGGGAGGGTTGTAGGGGCTGGAGGAGGTTAGAGATAGGGAGTGTTGTAGGGGGCTGGAGGAGGTTACAGAGATAGAGAGGGTTGCAGGGACTGGAGGAGGTTACAGAGATAGGGAGGGGTGTAGGGGACTGAAGGAGGTTACAGAGATAGGGAGGGTTGTAGGGGCTGGAGGAGGTTTCAGAGATAGGGAGGGTTGTAGGGGCTGGAGGAGGTTACAGAGATAGGGAGGGGTGTAGGGGGCTGGAGGAGGTTACAGAGATAGGGAAGGTGTAGGGGGCTGGAGGAGGTTACAGAGATAGGGAGGGTTGTAGGTTCTCGAGAAGGTTACAGAGATAGGGAGGGTTGTAGGGGACTGGAGGAGGTTACAGAGATAGGGAGGGGTGTAGGGGGCTGGAGGAGGTTACAGAGATAGGGAGGGGTGCAGGGGGCTGGAGGAGGTTACAGAGATAGGGAGGGGTGTAAGGACTGGAGGAGGTTACAGAGATAGGGAGGGGTGTAGGGGGCTGGAGGAGGTTACAGAGATAGGGAAGGGTGTAGGGGGCTGGAGGAGGTTACAGAGATAGGGAGGGATTGTAGGGGTTGGAGGAGGTTACAGAGATAGTGAGGGTTGTAGGTTCTCGAGAAGGTTACAGAGATAGGGAGGGTTGTAGGGACTGGAGGAGGTTACAGAGATAGGGAGGGGTGTAGGGGGCTGAAGGAGGTTACAGAGATAGGGAGGGTTGTAGGGGCTGGAGGAGGTTACAGAGATAGGGAGGGTGTAGGGGGCTGGAGGAGGTTACAGAGATAGGGAGGGGTGTAGGGGGCTGAAGGAGGTTACAGAGATAGGGAGGGTTGTAGGGGCTGGAGGAGGTGACAGAGATAGGGAGGGTTATAGGGACTGGAGGAGGTTACAGAGATAGCGGGTGGTGTTGGGGGCTGAAGGAGATTACAGAGATAGGGAGGGTTGTAGGGGGCTGGAGGAGGTTACAGAGATAGGGAGGGGTGCAGGGGGCTGGAGGAGGTTACAGAGATAGGGAGGGGTGTAGGGACTGGAGGAGGTTACAGAGATAGGGAGGGTTGTAGGGGGCTGGAGGAGGGTATGGAGATAGGGAGGGGTGCAGGGGGCTGGAGGAGGTTACGGAGATAGGGAGGGGTGCAGGGGGCTGGAGGAGGTTACAGAGATAGGGAGGGGTTTAGGGGGCTGGAGGAGGTTGCAGAGATAGGGAGGGGTGTCGGGGATGGAGGAGGTTACAGAGATAGGGAGGGTTGTAGGGGATGGAGGAGGTTACAGACATAGGGAGGCTTGTAGGGGCTGGAGGAGGTTTCAGAGATAGGGAGGGCTGTAGGGGCTGGAGGAGGTTACAGAGATAGGGAGGGTTGTAGGAACTGGAGGAGGTTACAGAGACAGGGAGGGTTGTACGGGGCAGGAGGAGGTATGGAGATAGGGAGGGGTGCAGGGGGATGGAGGAGGTTACAGAGATAGGGAGGTGTGTAGGGGCTGGGGGAGGTTACAGAGATAGGGAGGGTTGTAGGAGTTGGAGGAGGTTACAGAGATAGGGAGGGGTGTAGGGGCTGGAGGAGGTTACAGAGATAGGGAGGGTTGTAGGTGCTGGAGGAGGTTACAGAGATAGAGAGGGGTGTAGAGGGCTGGAGGAGGTTACAGAGATAGGGAGGGGTGTAGGGGACTGGAGGAGGTTACAGAGATAGGGAGGGCTGTAGGGGCTGGAGGAGGGTACAGAGATAGGGAGGGTTGTAGGGGGCTGGAGGAGGTTACAGAGATAGGGATGCGTGTAGGGGGCTGGAGGAGGTTACAGAGATAGGAAGGGATTGTAGGGGCTGGAGGAGGTTACAGAGATAGTGAGGGTTGTAGGTTCTCGAGAAGGTTACAGAGATAGGGAGGGTTGTAGGGGCTGGAGGAGGTTAGAGATAGGGAGTGTTGTAGGGGGCTGGAGGAGGTTACAGAGATAGAGAGGGTTGTAGGGACTGGAGGAGGTTACAGAGATAGGGAGGGGTGTAGGGGACTGAAGGAGGTTACAGAGATAGGGAGGGTTGTAGGGGCTGGAGGAGGTTTCAGAGATAGGGAGGGTTGTAGGGGCTGGAGGAGGTTACAGAGATAGGGAGGGGTGTAGGGGGCTGGAGGAGGTTACAGAGATAGGGAAGGTGTAGGGGGCTGGAGGAGGTTACAGAGATAGGGAGGGTGTAGGGGGCTGGAGGAGGTTACAGAGATAGGGAGGGTTGTAGGGGCTGGAGGAGGTGACAGAGATAGGGAGGGTTATAGGGACTGGAGGAGGTTACAGAGATAGCGGGTGGTGTTGGGGGCTGAAGGAGATTACAGAGATAGGGAGGGTTGTAGGGGGCTGGAGGAGGTTACAGAGATAGGGAGGGGTGCAGGGGGCTGGAGGAGGTTACAGAGATAGGGAGGGGTGTAGGGACTGGAGGAGGTTACAGAGATAGGGAGGGTTGTAGGGGGCTGGAGGAGGGTATGGAGATAGGGAGGGGTGCAGGGGGCTGGAGGAGGTTACGGAGATAGGGAGGGGTGCAGGGGGCTGGAGGAGGTTACAGAGATAGGGAGGGGTTTAGGGGGCTGGAGGAGGTTGCAGAGATAGGGAGGGGTGTCGGGGATGGAGGAGGTTACAGAGATAGGGAGGGTTGTAGGGGATGGAGGAGGTTACAGACATAGGGAGGCTTGTAGGGGCTGGAGGAGGTTTCAGAGATAGGGAGGGCTGTAGGGGCTAGAGGAGGTTACAGAGATAGGGAGGGTTGTAGGAACTGGAGGAGGTTACAGAGACAGGGAGGGTTGTACGGGGCAGGAGGAGGTATGGAGATAGGGAGGGGTGCAGGGGGATGGAGGAGGTTACAGAGATAGGGAGGTGTGTAGGGGCTGGGGGAGGTTACAGAGATAGGGAGGGTTGTAGGAGTTGGAGGAGGTTACAGAGATAGGGAGGGGTGTAGGGGCTGGAGGAGGTTACAGAGATAGGGAGGGTTGTAGGTGCTGGAGGAGGTTACAGAGATAGAGAGGGGTGTAGAGGGCTGGAGGAGGTTACAGAGATAGGGAGGGGTGTAGGGGACTGGAGGAGGTTACAGAGATAGGGAGGGCTGTAGGGGCTGGAGGAGGGTACAGAGATAGGGAGGGTTGTAGGAGCTGGAGGGGTTACAGAGATAGGGAGGGGTGTAGGGGACTGGAGGAGGTTACAGAGATAGGGAGGGGTGTAGGGGCTGGAGGATGTAGCAGAGATAGGGAGGGTTGTAGGGGCTGGAGGAGGTTACAGAGATAGGGAGGGTTGTAGGTTCTCGAGAAGGTTACAGAGATAGGGAGGGTTGTAGGATGCTGGAGGAGGTTAGAGATAGGGAGGGTTGTAGGGGGCTGGAGGAGGTTACAGAGATAGGGAGGGTTGTAGGGACTGGAGGAGGTTACAGAGATAGGGAGGGGTGTAGGGGGCTGAAGGAGGTTACAGAGATAGGGAGGGTTGTAGGGGCTGGAGGATATTACAGAGATAGGGAGGGGTGTAGGGGGCTGGAGGAGGTTACAGAGATAGGGAGGGGTGTAGGGGACTGGAGGAGGTTACAGAGATAGGGAGGGGTGTAGGGGACTGGAGGAGGTTACAGAGATAGGGAGGGGTGTAGGGGACTGGAGGAGGTTCCAGAGACAGGGAAGGTTGTACGGGGCAGGAGGAGGTATGGAGATAGGGAGGGGTGCAGGGGGCTAGAGGAGGTTACAGAGATAGAGAGGGGTGCAGGGGGCTGGAGGAGGTTAGAGAGATAGGGAGGGGTGTAGGGACTGGAGGAGGTTACAGAGATAGGGAGGGTTGTGGGGGGCTGGAGGAGGGTATGGAGATAGGGAGGGGTGCAGGGGGCTGGAGGATGGTACGGAGAGAGGGAGGGTTGTAGGGGCTGGAGGAGGTTACAGATATAGGGAGGGGTGTTGGGGCTGGAGGAGGTTACAGAGATAGGGAGGGTTGTAGGGGCTGGAGGAGGTTACAGAGATAGGGAGGATTGTAGGTTCTCGAGAAGATTACAGAGATAGGGAGGGTTGTAGGATGCTGGAGGAGGTTAGAGATAGGGAGGGGTGTAGGGGGCTGAAGGAGATTACAGAGATAGGGAGGGTTGTAGGGGCTGGAGGAGGTTACAGAGATAGAGAGGAGTGTAGGGGGCTGGAGGAGGTTACAGAGATAGGGAGGGGTGTAGGGGACTGGAGGAGGTTACAGAGATAGGGAGGGGTGTAGGGGACTGGAGGAGGTTCCAGAGATAGGGAGGGGTGTAGGGGACTGGAGGAGGTTCCAGAGACAGGGAGGGTTGTAGGGGGCAGGAGGAGGTATGGAGATAGGGAGGGGTGCAGGGGGCTGGAGGAGGTTACAGAGATAGGGAGGGGTGCAGGGGGCTGGAGGAGGTTACAGAGATAGGGAGGGGTGCAGGGGGCTGGAGGAGGTTACGGAGATAGGGAAGGGTGCAGGGGGTTGGAGGAGGTTACAGAGATAGGGAGGGGTGTAGGGGGCTGGAGGAGGTTACAGAGATAGGGAGGGTTGTAGGGGGCTGGAGGAGGTTACAGAGATAGGGAGGGGTGTAGGGGGCTGGGGGAGGTTACAGAGATAGGGAGTGTTGCAGAGGCTGGAGGAGGTGATAGAGATAGCGAGGGGTGTAGGGGCTGGAGGAGGTTACAGAGATAGGGAGGGTTGTAGGGGCTGGAGGAGGTTACAGAGATAGGATGGGTAGTAGGGGCTGGAGGAGGTTACAGAGATAAGGAGGGGTGTAGGGGCTGGAGGAGGTAGCAGAGAGAGGGAGGGTTGTAGGTTCTCGAGAAGGTTACAGAGATAGGGAGGGTTGTAGGATGCTGGAGGAGGTTAGAGATAGGGAGGGTTGTAGGGGGCTGGAGGAGGTTACAGAGATAGGGAGGGTTGTAGGGACTGGAGGAGGTTTCAGAGATAGGGAGGGGTGTAGGGGGCTGAAAGAGGTTAGAGATAGGGAGGGTTGTAGGGGCTGGAGGAGGTTACACAGATAGGGAGGGTTGTAGGGACTACAGGAGGTTACAGAGAGAGGGAGGGGTGTAGGGGGCTGAAGGAGATTACAGAGATAGGGAGGGTTGTAGGGGCTGGAGGAGGTTAAAGAGATAGAGAGGGGTGTAGGGGGCTGGAGGAGGTTACAGAGATAGGGAGGGGTGTAGGGGACTGGAGGAGGTTACAGAGATAGGGAGGGGTGTAGGGGACTGGAGGAGGTTACAGAGATAGGGAGGGGTGTAGGGGACTGGAGGAGGTTACAGAGACAGGGAGGGTTGTAGGGGGCAGGAGGAGGTTTGGAGATAGGGAGGGGTGCAGGGGGCTGGAGGACGTTACAGAGATAGGGAGGGGTGCAGGGGTCTGGAGGAGGTTACAGAGATAGGGAGGGTTGTAGGGGCTGGAAGAGGTTACAGAGATAGGGAGGGGTGTAGGGAGCTGGAGGAGGTTACAGAGATAGGGAGGGGTGTAGGAGGCTGGAGGAGGTTACAGAGATAGGGAGGGGTGTAGGGGCTGGAGGAGGTTACAGAGATAGGGTGGGGTGTAGGGGCTGGAGGAGGTTACAGAGATAGGGAGGGTTGTAGGGGCCGGGGGAGGTTACAGAGATAGGGAGGGTTGTAGGAGGTTCCAGAGATAGGCAGGGGTGTAGGAGGCTGGAGGAGGTTACAGGGTTAGAGAGGGTTGTAGGGGCTGGAGGAGGTTACAGAGATAGGGAGGGGTGTAGGGGGCTGGAGGAGGTAACAGAGATAGGGAGGGGCGTAGGGGCTGGAGGAGGTTACAGAGATAGGGAGGGTGTAGGGGGTTGGAGGAGGTTACAGAGATCGGGAGGGGTGTAGGGGCTGGAGGGGGTTACAGAGATCGGGAGGGCGGTAGGGGCTGGAGGAGGTTACAGAGATAGGGAGGGGTGTAGGGGGCTGGAGGAGGTTAGAGACATATGGAGGGTTATAGGGACTGGAGGAGGTTACAGTGATAGGGAGGGTTGTAGGGGGCTGGAGGAGGTTACAGAGATAGGGAGGGGTGTAGGGGGCTGGAGGAAGTTACAGAGATAGTGCGATGTAGGGGCTGGACGAAGTTACAGAGATAGGGAGGGTTGTAGGGGCTGGAGGGGGTTACATAGATTGGGAGGGGTGTAGGGGGCTGGAGGAGGTTACAGAGATAGGGAGGGGGTAGGGGGCTGGAGGAGGTTACAGAGATAGGGAGGGGTGTAGGGGGCTGGAGGAGGTTACAGAGATAGGGAGGGTGTAGTGGCTGGAGGAGGTTACAGAGATAGGGAGGGTGTAGGGGGCTGGAGGAGGTGATAGGGAGGGGTGTAGGGGGCTGAAGGAGGTTACAGAGATAGGGAGGGGTGTAGGGGGCTGAAGGAGGTTACAGAGATAGGGAGGGGTGTAGGGGACTGGAGGAGGTTACAGAGATAGGGAGGGGTGTAGGGGACTGGAGGAGGTTACAGAGATAGGGAGGGGTGTAGGGGACTGGAGGAGGTTCCAGAGACAGGGAGGGTTGTAGGGGGCAGGAGGAGGTATGGAGATAGGGAGGGGTGCAGGGGGCTGGAGGAGGTTTCAGAGATAGGGAGGAGTGCAGGGGGCTGGAGGAGGTTACAGAGATAGGGAGGGGTGTAGGGACTGGAGGAGGTTACAGAGATAGGGATGGTTGTAGGGGGCTGGAGGAGGGTATGGAGATAGGGAGGGGTGCAGGGCGCTGGAGGAGGTTACGGAGATAGGGAGGGGTGCAGGGGGCTGGAGGAGGTAGCAGAGATAGGGATGGTTGTAGGGGCTGGAGGAGATTACAGAGATAGGGAGGGGTGTAGGGGCTGGAGGAGGTAGCAGAGATAGGGATGGTTGTAGGGGCTGGAGGAGGTTACAGAGATAGGGAGGGTTGTAGGTTCTCGAGAAGGTTACAGAGATAGGGAGGGTTGTAGGATGCTGGAGGAGGTTAGAGATAGGGAGGGTTGTAGGGGGCTGGAGGAGGTTACAGAGATAGGGAGGGTTGTAGGGACTGGAGGAGGTTACAGAGATAGGGAGGGGTGTAGGGGGCTGAAGGAGGTTACAGAGATAGGGAGGGTTGTAGGGGCTGGAGGAGGTTACAGAGATAGGGAGGGTGTAGGGGGCTGGAGGAGGTTACAGAGATAGGAAGGGGTGTAGGGGGCTGAAGGAGGTTACAGAGATAGGGAGGGTTGTAGGGGCTGGAGGAGGTTACAGAGATAGGGAGGGTTGTAGGGACTGGAGGAGGTTACAGAGATAGGGAGGGGTGTAGGGGGCTGAAGGAGGTTACATAGATAGGGAGGGGTGTAGGGGCTGAAGGAGATTACAGAGATAGGGAGGGTTGTAGGGGCTGGAGGAGGTTACAGACATAGAGAGGGGTGTAGGGGGCAGGAGGAGGTTACAGAGATAGGGAGTTGTGTAGGGGACTGGAGGAGGTTACAGAGATAGGGAGGGGTGTAGGGGCTGGAGGAGGTTACAAAGATAGGGAGGGTTGTAGGAGCTGGAGGGGTTACAGAGATAGGGAGGGTTGTAGGAGCTGGAGGGGTTACAGAGATAGGGAGGGGTGTAGGGGGCTGGAGGAGGTTACAGAGATAGGGAGGGGTGTAGGGGCTGGAGGAGGTTACAGAGATAGGGAGGGGTGTAGCGGGCTGGAGGAGGTTACAGAGATAGGGAGGGGCGTGGGGACTGGAGGAGGGTCTGGAGATAGGGAGGGGCGTAGGGACTGGAGGAGGGTATGGAGATAGGGAGGGGGCTGGAGGACTTTACTGAGATAGGGAGGGGTGTAGGGGCTGGAGGAGGTTACAGAGATAGGGAGGGGTGTAGGGAGCTGGAGGAGGTTACAGAGATAGGGAGGGGTGTAGGGGGCTGGAGGAGGTTACAGAGATAGGGAGGGGCGTAGGGGCTGGAGGAGGTTACAGAGATAGGGAGGGTGTAGGCGGTTGGAGGAGGTTACAGAGACAGGAGGGGTGTAGGGGCTGGAGGGGGTTACAGAGATCGGGAGGGCTGTAGGGGCTGGAGGAGGTATGGAGATAGGGAGGGGTGCAGGGGGCTAGAGGAGGTTACAGAGATAGGGAGGGTTGCAGGGGGCTGGAGGAGGTTAGAGAGATAGGGAGGGGTGTAGGGACTGGAGGAGGTTACAGAGATAGGGAGGGTTGTAGGGGGCTGGAGGAGGGTATGGAGATAGGGAGGGGTGCAGGGGGCTGGAGGATGGTATGGTGAGAGAGAGGGTTGTAGGGGCTGGCGGAGGTTACAGAGATAGGGAGGGTTGTAGGGGCTGGAGGAGGTTACAGAGATAGGGAGGGTTGTAGGGGCTGGAGGAGGTTACAGAGATAGGGAGGATTGTAGGTTCTCGAGAAGGTTACAGAGATAGGGAGGGTTGTAGGATGCTGGAGGAGGTTAGAGATAGGGAGGGGTGTAGGGGGCTGAAGGAGATTACAGAGATAGGGAGGGTTGTAGGGGCTGGAGGAGGTTACAGAGATAGAGAGGAGTGTATGGGGCTGGAGGAGGTTACAGAGATAGGGAGGGGTGGAGGGGACTGCAGGAGGTTACAGAGATAGGGAGGGGTGTAGGGGACTGGAGGAGGTTCCAGAGATAGGGAGGGGTGTAGGGGACTGGAGGAGGTTCCAGGGACAGGGAGGGTTGTAGGGGGCAGGAGGAGGTATGGAGATAGGGAGGGGTGTAGAGGGCAGGGGGAGGTTACAGAGATAGGGAGTGTTGCAGAGGCTGGAGGAGGTTATAGAGATAGCGAGGGGTGTAGGGGCTGGAGGAGGTTACAGAGATAGGGAGGGTTGTAGGGGCTGGAGGAGGTTACAGAGATAGGGAGGGTTGTAGTGGCTGGAGGAGGTTACAGAGATAAGGAGGGGTGTAGGGGCTGGAGGAGGTAGCAGAGATAGGGATGGTTGTAGGGGTCTGGAGGAGGTTACAGAGAGAGGGAGGGTTGTAGGTTCTCGAGAAGGTTACAGAGATAGGGAGGGTTGTAGGATGCTGGAGGAGGTTAGAGATAGGGAGGGTTGTAGGGGGCTGGAGGAGGTTACAGAGATAGGGAGGGTTGTAGGGACTGGAGGAGGTTACAGAGATAGGGAGGGGTGTAGGGGGCTGAAAGAGGTTAGAGATAGGGAGGGCTGTAGGGGCTGGAGGAGGGTACACAGATAGGGAGGGTGTAGGGGGCTGGAGGAGGTGACAGAGATAGGGAAGGGTGTAGGGGGCTGAAGGAGGTTACAGAGATAGGGAGGGTTGTAGGGGCTGGAGGAGGTTACAGAGATAGGGAGGGTTGTAGGGACTACAGGAGGTTACAGAGAGACGGAGGGGTGTAGGGGGCTGAAGGAGATTACAGAGATAGGGAGGGTTGTAGGGGCTGGAGGAGGTTACAGAGATAGACAGGGGTGTAGGGGGCTGGAGGAGGTTACAGAGATAGGGAGGGGTGTAGGGGACTGGAGGAGGTTACAGAGATAGGGAGGGGTGTAGGGGACTGGAGGAGGTTACAGAGATAGGGAGGGGTGCAGGGGGCTGGAGGAGGTTACGGAGATAGGGAGGGGTGCAGGGGGCTGGAGGAGGTAGCAGAGATAGGGATGGTTGTAGGGGCTGGAGGAGGTTACAGAGATAGGGAGGGGTGTAGGGGCTGGAGGAGGTAGCAGAGATAGGGATGGTTGTAGGGGCTGGAGGAGGTTACAGAGATAGGGAGGGTTGTAGGTTCTCGAGAAGGTTACAGAGATAGGGAGGGTTGTAGGATGCTGGAGGAGGTTAGAGATAGGGAGGGTTGTAGGGGGCTGGAGGAGGTTACAGAGATAGGGAGGGTTGTAGGGACTGGAGGAGGTTACAAAGATAGGGAGGGGTGTAGGGGGCTGAAGGAGGTTACAGAGATAGGGAGGGTTGTAGGGGCTGGAGGAGGTTACAGAGATAGGGAGGGTGTAGGGGGCTGGAGGAGGTTACAGAGATAGGAAGGGGTGTAGGGGGCTGAAGGAGGTTACAGAGATAGGGAGGGTTGTAGGGGCTGGAGGAGGTGACAGAGATAGGGAGGGTTGTAGGGACTGGAGGAGGTTACAGAGATAGGGAGGGGTGTAGGGGCTGGAGGAGGTTACAGACATAGAGAGGGGTGTAGGGGGCTGGAGGTTACAGAGATAGGGAGGGTTGTAGGTGCTGGAGGAGGTTACAGACATAGAGAGGGGTGTAGGGGGCAGGAGGAGGTTACAGAGATAGGGAGGGGTGTAGGGGACTGGAGGAGGTTACAGAGATAGGGAGGGGTGTAGGGGCTGGAGGAGGTTACAAAGATAGGGAGGGTTGTAGGAGCTGGAGGGGTTACAGAGATAGGGAGGGTTGTAGGAGCTGGAGGGGTTACAGAGATAGGGAGGGGTGTAGGGGGCTGGAGGAGGTTACAGAGATAGGGAGGGGTGTAGGGGGCTGGAGGAGGTAACATAGATAGGGAGGGGCGTAGGGGCTGGAGGAGGTTACAGAGATAGGGAGGGTGTAGGCGGTTGGAGGAGGTTACAGAGACGGGAGGGGTGTAGGGGCTGGAGGGGGTTACAGAGATCGGGAGGGCTGTAGGGGCTGGAGGAGGTATGGAGATAGGGAGGGGTGCAGGGGGCTAGAGGAGGGTACAGAGATAGGGAGGGGTGCAGGGGGCTGGAGGAGGTTAGAGAGATAGGGAGGGGTGTAGGGACTGGAGGAGGTTACAGAGATAGGGAGGGTTGTAGGGCACTGGAGGAGGTTACAGAGATAGGGAGGGGTGTAGGGGACTGGAGGAGGTTCCAGAGATAGGGAGGGGTGTAGGGGACTGGAGGAGGTTCCAGAGACAGGGAGGGTTGTAGGGGGCAGGAGGAGGTATGGAGATAGGGAGGGGTGTAGAGGGCTGGGGGAGGTTACAGAGATAGGGAGTGTTGCAGAGGCTGGAGGAGGTTATAGAGATAGCGAGGGGTGTAGGGGCTGGAGGAGGTTACAGAGATAGGGAGGGTTGTAGGGGCTGGAGGAGGTTACAGAGATAGGGAGGGTTGTAGTGGCTGGAGGAGGTTACAGAGATAAGGAGGGGTGTAGGGGCTGGAGGAGGTAGCAGAGATAGGGATGGTTGTAGGGGTCTGGAGGAGGTTACAGAGAGAGGGAGGGTTGTAGGTTCTCGAGAAGGTTACAGAGATAGGGAGGGTTGTAGGATGCTGGAGGAGGTTAGAGATAGGGAGGGTTGTAGGGGGCTGGAGGAGGTTACAGAGATAGGGAGGGTTGTAGGGACTGGAGGAGGTTACAGAGATAGGGAGGGGTGTAGGGGGCTGAAAGAGGTTAGAGATAGGGAGGGCTGTAGGGGCTGGAGGAGGGTACACAGATAGGGAGGGTGTAGGGGGCTGGAGGAGGTGACAGAGATAGGGAAGGGTGTAGGGGGCTGAAGGAGGTTACAGAGATAGGGAGGGTTGTAGGGGCTGGAGGAGGTTACAGAGATAGGGAGGGTTGTAGGGACTACAGGAGGTTACAGAGATAGGGAGGGGTGTAGGGGGCTGAAAGAGGTTAGAGATAGGGAGGGTTGTAGGGGCTGGAGGAGGGTACACAGATAGGGAGGGTGTAGGGGGCTGGAGGAGGTTACAGAGATAGGGAAGGGTGTAGGGGGCTGAAGGAGGTTACAGAGATAGGGAGGGTTGTAGGGGCTGGAGGAGGTTACAGAGATAGGGAGGGGTGTAGGGGACTGGAGGAGGTTACAGAGATAGGGAGGGGTGTAGGGGACTGGAGGAGGTTACAGAGATAGGGAGGGGTGCAGGGGGCTGGAGGAGGTTACGGAGATAGGGAGGGGTGCAGGGGGCTGGAGGAGGTAGCAGAGATAGGGATGGTTGTAGGGGCTGGAGGAGGTTACAGAGATAGGGAGGGGTGTAGGGGCTGGAGGAGGTAGCAGAGATAGGGATGGTTGTAGGGGCTGGAGGAGGTTACAGAGATAGGGAGGGTTGTAGGTTCTCGAGAAGGTTACAGAGATAGGGAGGGTTGTAGGATGCTGGAGGAGGTTAGAGATAGGGATGGTTGTAGGGGGCTGGAGGAGGTTACAGAGATAGGGAGCGTTGTAGGGACTGGAGGAGGTTACAGAGAGAGGGAGGGGTGTAGGGGGCTGAAGGAGATTACAGAGATAGGGAGGGTTGTAGGGGCTGGAGGAGGTTACAGAGATAGACAGGGGTGTAGGGGGCTGGAGGAGGTTACAGAGATAGGGAGGGGTGTAGGGGACTGGAGGAGGTTACAGAGATAGGGAGGGGTGTAGGGGACTGGAGGAGGTTACAGAGATAGGGAGGGGTGCAGGGGGCTGGAGGAGGTTACGGAGATAGGGAGGGGTGCAGGGGGCTGGAGGAGGTAGCAGAGATAGGGATGGTTGTAGGGGCTGGAGGAGGTTACAGAGATAGGGAGGGGTGTAGGGGCTGGAGGAGGTAGCAGAGATAGGGATGGTTGTAGGGGCTGGAGGAGGTTACAGAGATAGGGAGGGTTGTAGGTTCTCGAGAAGGTTACAGAGATAGGGAGGGTTGTAGGATGCTGGAGGAGGTTAGAGATAGGGAGGGTTGTAGGGGGCTGGAGGAGGTTACAGAGATAGGGAGCGTTGTAGGGACTGGAGGAGGTTACAGAGATAGGGAGGGGTGTAGGGGGCTGAAGGAGGTTACAGAGATAGGGAGGGTTGTAGGGGCTGGAGGAGGTTACAGAGATAGGGAGGGTGTAGGGGGCTGGAGGAGGTTACAGAGATAGGAAGGGATGTAGGGGGCTGAAGGAGGTTACAGAGATAGGGAGGGTTGTAGGGGCTGGAGGAGGTTACAGAGATAGGGAGGGTTGTAGGGACTGGAGGAGGTTACAGAGATAGGGAGGGGTGTAGGGGCTGGAGGAGGTTACAGACATAGAGAGGGGTATTGGGGGCTGGAGGTTACAGAGATAGGGAGGGTTGTAGGTGCTGGAGGAGGTTACAGACATAGAGAGGGGTGTAGGGGGCAGGAGGAGGTTACAGAGATAGGGAGGGGTGTAGGGGACTGGAGGAGGTTACAGAGATAGGGAGGGGTGTAGGGGCTGGAGGAGGTTACAAAGATAGGGAGGGGCGTGGGGACTGGAGGAGGGTATGGAGATAGGGAGGGGCGTAGGGACTGGAGGAGGCTATGGAGATAGGGAGGGGGCTGGAGGACTTTACTGAGATAGGGAGGGGTGTAGGGGCTGGAGGAGGTTACAGAGATAGGGAGGGGTGTAGGGAGCTGGAGGAGGTTACAGAGATAGGGAGGGGTGTAGGGGGCTGGAGGAGGTTACAGAGATAGGGAGGGGCGTAGGGGCTGGAGGAGGTTACAGAGATAGGGAGGGTGTAGGCGGTTGGAGGAGGTTACAGAGACGGGAGGGGTGTAGGGGCTGGAGGGGGTTACAGAGATCGGGAGGGCTGTAGGGGCTGGAGGAGGTATGGAGATAGGGAGGGGTGCAGGGGGCTAGAGGAGGGTACAGAGATAGGGAGGGGTGCAGGGGGCTGGAGGAGGTTAGAGAGATAGGGAGGGGTGTAGGGACTGGAGGAGGTTACAGAGATAGGGAGGGTTGTAGGGGGCTGGAGGAGGGAATGGAGATAGGGAGGGGTGCAGGGGGCTGGAGGATGGTACGGAGAGAGGGAGGGTTGTAGGGGCTGGAGGAGTTTACAGAGATAGGGAGGGGTGTAGGGGCTGGAGGAGGTTACAGAGTTAGGGAGGGTTGTAGGGGCTGGAGGAGGTTACAGAGATAGGGAGGATTGTAGGTTCTCGAGAAGGTTACAGAGATAGGGAGGGTTGTAGGATGCTGGAGGAGGTTAGCGATAGGGAGGGGTGTAGGGGGCTGAAGGAGATTACAGAGATAGGGAGGGTTGTAGGGGCTGGAGGAGGTTACAGAGATAGAGAGGCGTGTAGGGGGCTGGAGGAGGTTACAGAGATAGGGAGGGGTGTAGGGGACTGGAGGAGGTTACAGAGATAGGGAGGGGTGTAGGGGACTGGAGGAGGTTCCAGAGATAGTGAGGGGTGTAGGGGACTGGAGGAGGTTCCAGAGACAGGGAGGGTTGTAGGGGGCAGGAGGAGGTATGGAGATAGGGAGGGGTGCAGGAGGCTGGAGGAGGTTACAGAGATAGGGAGGGGTGCAGGGGGCTGGAGGAGGTTACAGAGATAGGGAGGGGTGCAGGGGGCTGGAGGAGGTTACGGAGATAGGGAGGGGTGCTGGGGGTTGGAGGAGGTTACAGAGATAGGGAGGGGTGTCGGGGGCTGGAGGAGGTTACAGAGATAGGGAGGGTTGTAGGGGGCTGGAGGAGGTTACAGAGATAGGGAGGGGTGTAGGGGGCTGGGGGAGGTTACAGAGATAGGGAGTGTTGCAGAGGCTGGAGGAGGTTATCGAGATAGCGAGGGGTGTAGGGCCTGGAGGAGGTTACAGAGATAGGGAGGGTTGTAGGGGCTGGAGGAGGTTACACAGATAGGGAGGGTTGTAGGGGCTGGAGGAGGTTACAGAGATAAGGAGGGGTGTAGGGGCTGGAGGAGGTAGCAGAGATAGGGATGTTTGTAGGGGTCTGGAGGAGGTTACAGAGAGAGGGAGGGTTGTAGGTTCTCGAGAACGTTACAGAGATAGGGAGGGTTGTAGGATGCTGGAGGAGGTTAGAGATAGGGAGGGTTGTAGGGGGCTGGAGGAGGTTACAGAGATAGGGAGGGTTGTAGGGACTGGAGGAGGTTACAGAGATAGGGAGGGGTGTAGGGGGCTGAAAGAGGTTAGAGATAGGGTGGGTTGTAGGGGCTGGAGGAGGTTACACAGATAGGGAGGGTGTCGGGGGCTGGAGGAGGTTACAGAGATAGGGAGGGGTGTAGGGGGCTGAAGGAGGTTACAGAGATAGGGAGGGTTGTAGGGGCTGGAGGAGGTTACAGAGATAGGGAGGGTTGTAGGGACTACAGGAGGTTATAGAGAGAGGGAGGGGTGTAGGGGGCTGAAGGAGATTACAGAGATAGGGAGGGTTGTAGGGGCTGGAGGAGGTTACAGAGATAGAGAGGGGTGTAGGGGGCTGGAGGAGGTTACAGAGATAGGGAGGGGTGTAGGGGACTGGAGGAGGTTACAGAGACAGGGAGGGGTGTAGGGGACTGGAGGAGGTTACAGAGATAGGGAGGGGTGTAGGGGACAGGAGGAGGTTACAGAGACAGGGGGGGTTGTAGGGGGCAGGAGGAGGTTTGGAGATAGGGAGGGGTGCAGGGGGCTGGAGGAGGTTACAGAGATAGGGAGGGGTGCAGGGGTCTGGAGGAGGTTACAGAGATAGTGAGGGTTGTAGGGGCTGGAAGAGGTTACAGAGATAGGGAGGGGTGTAGGGAGCTGGAGGAGTTTACAGAGATAGGGAGGGGTGTAGGAGGCTGGAGGAGGTTACAGAGATAGGGAGGGGTGTAGGGGCTGGAGGAGGTTACAGAGATAGGGGGGTGGAGGAGGCTGGAGGAGGTTACAGAGATAGGGAGGGTTGTAGGGGCCGGGGGAGGTTACAGAGATAGGGAGGGTTGTAGGGGGCTGGAGGAGGTTACAGAGATAGGGAGGGGTGTACGGGCTGGAGGAGGTTACAGAGATAGGGAGGGGTGTAGGAGGCTGGAGGAGGTTACAGGGATAGGGAGGGTTGTAGGGGCTGGAGGAGGTTACAGAGATAGGGAGGGGTGTAGGGGGCTGGAGGAGGTTACAGAGATAGGGAGGGGCGTAGGGGCTGGAGGAGGTTACAGAGATAGGGAGGGTGTAGGGGGCTGGAGGAGGTTACAGAGATCGGGAGGGGTGTAGGGGCTGGAGGGGGTTACAGAGATCGGGAGGGCGGTAGGGGCTGGAGGAGGTTACAGAGATAGGGAGGGGTGTAGGGGGCTGGAGGAGGTTAGAGACATAGGGAGTGTTATTGGGACTGGAGGAGGTTACAGTGATAGGGAGGGTTATCGGGGGCTGGAGGGGGTTACAGAGATAGGGAGGGGTGTAGGGGGCTGGAGGAGGTTACAGAGATAGTGCGATGTAGGGGCTGGATGAAGTTACAGAGATAGGGAGGGTTGTAGGGGCTGGAGGGGGCTACATAGATTGGGAGGGGTGTAGGGGGCTGGAGGAGGTTACAGAGATAGGGAGGGGGTAGGGGGCTGGAGGAGGTTACAGAGATAGGGAGGGGTGTAGGGGGCTGGAGGAGGTTACAGAGATAGGGAGGGTGTAGTGGCTGGAGGAGGTTACAGAGATAGGGAGGGTTGTAGGGGGCTGGAGGAGGTTACAGAGATAGGGAGGGGTGTAGGGGGCTGAAGGAGGTTACAGAGATAGGGAGGGGTGTTGAGGCTGGAGGAGGTTACAGAGATAGGGAGGGGTGTATGGACTGGAGGAGGTTACAGAGATAGGGAGGGGTGTAGGGGACTGGAGGAGGTTACAGAGATAGGGAGGGGTGTAGGAGACTGGAGGAGGTTACAGAGATAGGGAGGGGTGTAGGGGACTGGAGGAGGTTCCAGAGACAGGGAGGGTTGTAGGAGCCAGGAGGAGGTATGGAGATAGGGAGGGGTGCAGGGGGCTGGAGGAGGTTTCAGAGATAGGGAGGAGTGCAGGGGGCTGGAGGAGGTTACAGAGATAGGGAGGGGTGTAGGGACTGGAGCAGGTTACAGAGATAGGGAGGGTTGTAGGGGGCTGGAGGAGGGTATGGAGATAGGGAGGGGTGCAGGGGGCTGGAGGAGGTTACGGAGATAGGGAGGGGTGCAGGAGGCTGGAGGAGGTAGCAGAGATAGGGATGGTTGTAGGGGCTGGAGGAGGTTACAGAGATAGGGAGGGGTGTAGAGGCTGGAGGAGGTAGCAGAGATAGGGATGGTTGTAGGGGCTGGAGGAGGTTACAGAGATAGGGAGGGTTGTAGGTTCTCGAGAAGGTTACAGAGATAGGGAGGGTTGTAGGATGCTGGAGGAGGATAGAGATAGGGAGGGTTGTAGGGGGTTGGAGGAGGTTACAGAGATAGGGAGGGTTGTAGGGACTGGAGGAGGTTACAGAGATAGGGAGGGATGTAGGGGGCTGAAGGAGGTTACAGAGATAGGGAGGGTTGTAGGGGCTGGAGGAGGTTACAGAGATAGGGAGGGTGTAGGGGGCTGGAGGAGGTTACAGAGATAGGAAGGGGTGTAGGGGGCTGAAGGAGGTTACAGAGATAGGGAGGGTTGTAGGGGCTGGAGGAGGTTACAGACATAGAGAGGGGTGTAGGGGGCAGGAGGAGGTTACAGAGATAGGGAGGGGTGTAGGGGACTGGAGGAGGTTACAGAGATAGGGAGTGTTGTAGGAGCTGGAGGGGTTACAGAGATAGGGAGGGTTGTAGGAGCTGGAGGGGTTACAGAGATAGGGAGGGGTGTAGGGGGCTGGAGGAGGTTCCAGAGATAGGGAGGGGTGTAGGGGCTGGAGGAGGTTACAGAGATAGGGAGGGGTGTAGCGGGCTGGAGGAGGTTACAGAGATAGGGAGGGGCGTGGGGACTGGAGGAGGGTATGGAGATAGGGAGGGGTGTAGGGGCTGGAGGAGGTTACAGAGATAGGGAGGGGTGTAGGGAGCTGGAGGAGATTACAGAGATGGGAGGGGTGTAGGGGGCTGGAGGAGGTTACAGAGATAGGGAGGGGCGTAGGGGCTGGAGGAGGTTACAGAGATAGGGAGGGTGTCGGCGGTTGGAGGAGGTTACAGAGACGGGAGGGGTGTAGGGGCTGGAAGAGGTTACAGAGATAGGGAGGGGTGTAGGGGGCTGAAGGAGGTTACAGAGATAGGGAGGGTTGTAGGGGCTGGAGGAGGTTACAGAGATAGGGAGGGCTGTAGGGACTACAGGAGGTTACAGAGAGAGGGAGGGGTGTAGGGGGCTGAAGGAGATTACAGAGATAGGGAGGGTTGTAGGGGCTGGAGGAGGTTACAGAGATAGAGAGGGGTGTAGGGGGCTGGAGGAGGTTACAGAGATAGGGAGGGGTGTAGGGGACTGGAGGAGGTTACAGCGATAGGGAGGGGTGTAGGGGACTGGAGGAGGTTACAGAGATAGGGAGGGGTGTAGGGGACTGGAGGAGGTTACAGAGACAGGGAGGGTTGTAGGGGGCAGGAGGAGGTATGGAGATAGGGAGGGGTGCAGGGGGCTGGAGGAGGTTACAGAGATAGGGAGGGGTGCAGGGGTCTGGAGGAGGTTACATAGGGAGGGTTGTAGGGGCTGGAAGAGGTTACAGAGATAGGGAGGGGTGTAGGGAGCTGGAGGATGTTACAGAGATAGGGAGGGGTGTAGGAGGCTGGAGGAGGATACAGAGATAGGGAGGGGTGTAGGGGCTGGAGGAGGTTACAGAGATAGGGGGGTGTAGGAGGCTGGAGGAGGTTACAGAGATAGGGAGGGTTGTAGGGGCTGGGGGAGGTTACAGAGATAGGGAGGGTTGTAGGGGCTGGAGGAGGTTACAGAGATAGGGAGGGGTTTAGGAGGCTGGAGGAGGTTACAGGGTTAGGGAGGGTTGTAGGGGCTGGAGGAGGTTACAGAGATAGGGAGGGGTGTAGTGGGCTGGAGGAGGTTACAGAGATAGGGAGGGGCGTAGGGGCTGGAGGAGGTTACAGAGATAGGGAGGGTGTAGGGGGCTGGAGGAGGTTACAGAGATCGGGAGGGGTGTAGGGGCTGGAGGGGGTTACAGACATAGGGAGGGTTATAGGGACTGGAGGAGGTTACAGTGATAGGGAGGGTTGTAGGGGGCTGGAGGAGGTTACAGAGATAGGGAGGGGTGTAGGGGTCTGGAGGAGGTTACAGAGATAGGGCGATGTAGGGGCTGGATGAGGTTACAGAGAGAGGGAGCATTGTAGGGGCTGGAGGGGGTTACATAGATTGGGGGGGGTGTAGGGGGATGGAGGAGGTTACAGAGATAGGGAGGGGGTAGGGGGCTGGAGGAGGTTACAGAGATAGGGAGGGGTGTAGGGGGCTGGAGGAGGTTACAGAGATAGGGAGGGTGTAGTGGCTGGAGGAGGTTACAGAGATAGGGAGGGTGTAGGGGGCTGGAGGAGGTTACAGAGATAGGGAGGGGTGTAGGGGGCTGAAGGAGGTTACAGAGATAGGGAGGGGTGTAGGGGACTGGAGGAGGTTACAGAGATAGGGAGGGGTGTAGGGGACTGGAGGAGGTTACAGAGATAGGGAGGGGTGTAGGGGACTGGAGGAGGTTCCAGAGACAGGGAGGGTTGTAGGGGGCAGGAGGAGGTATGGAGATAGGGAAGGGTGCAGGGGGCTGGAGGAGGTTTCAGAGATAGGGAGAGTGCAGGGGGCTGGAGGAGGTTACAGAGATAGGGAGGGGTGTAGGGACTGGAGGAGGTTACAGAGATAGGGAGGGTTGTAGGGGGCTGGAGGAGGGTATGGAGATAGGGAGGCGTGCAGGGGGCTGGAGGAGGTAGCAGAGAGAGGGATGATTGTAGGGGCTGGAGGAGTTACAGAGATAGGGAGGGGTGTAGGGGCTGGAGGAGGTAGCAGAGATAGGGATGGTTGTTGGGGCTGGAGGAGGTTACAGAGATAGGGAGGGTTGAAGGTTCTCGAGAAGGTTACAGAGATAGGGAGGGTTGTAGGATGCTGGAGGAGGTTAGAGATAGGGAGGGTTGTAGGGGGCTGGAGGAGGTTACAGAGATAGGGAGGGTTGTAGGGACTGGAGGAGGTTACAGAGATAGGGAGGGTGTAGGGGGCTGAAGGAGGTTACAGAGATAGGGAGGGTTGTAGGGGCTGGAGGAGGTTACAGAGATAGGGAGGGTGTAGGGGGCTGGAGGAGGTTACAGAGATAGGGAGGGTGGAGGGGGCTGGAGGATGTTACAGAGATAGGAAGGGGTGTAGGGGGCTGAAGGAGGTTACAGAGATAGGGAGGGTTGTAGGGACTGGAGGAGGTTACAGAGATAGGGAGGGTTGTAGGGGCTGGAGGAGGTTACAGACATAGAGAGGGGTGTAGGGGGCAGGAGGAGGTTACAGAGATAGGGAGGGGTGTAGGGGACTGGAGGAGGTTACAGAGATAGGGAGGGGTGTAGGGGCTGGAGGAGGTTACAAAGATAGGGAGGGTGGTAGGAGCTGGAGGGGTTACAGAGATAGGGAGGGTTGTAGGAGCTGGAGGGGTTACAGAGATAGGGAGGGGTGTAGGCACTGGAGGAGGGGATGGAGATAGGGAGGGGCGTAGGGACTGGAGGAGGGTATGGAGATAGGGAGGGGTGCAGGGGGCTGGAGGAGTTTACAGAGATAGGGAGGGGTGTAGGGGCTGGAGGAGGTTACAGAGATAGGGAGGGGTGTAGGGAGCTGGAGGAGGTTACAGAGATAGGGAGGGGTGTAGGGGGCTGGAGGAGGTTACAGAGATAGGGAGGGGCGTAGGGGCTGGAGGAGGTTACAGAGATAGGGAGGGGTGTAGGGGTCTGGAGGAGGTTACAGAGATAGGGCGATGTAGGGGCTGGACGAGGTTACAGAGATAGGGAGCATTGTAGGGGCTGGAGGGGGTTACATAGATTGGGAGGGGTGTAGGGGGCTGGAGGAGGTTACAGAGATAGGGAGGGGGTAGGGGGCTGGAGGAGGTAGCAGAGATAGGGATGGTTGTTGGGGCTGGAGGAGGTTACAGAGATAGGGAGGGTTGAAGGTCCTCGAGAAGGTTACAGAGATAGGGAGGGTTGTAGGATGCTGGAGGAGGTTAGAGATAGGGAGGGTTGTAGGGGGCTGGAGGAGGTTACAGAGATAGGGAGGGTTGTAGGGACTGGCGGAGGTTACAGAGATAGGGAGGGGTGTAGGGGGCTGAAGGAGGTTACAGAGATAGGGAGGATTGTAGGGGCTGGAGGAGGTTACAGAGATAGGGAGGGTGTAGGGGGCTGGAGGAGGTTACAGATATAGGGAGGGTGTAGGGGGCTGGAGGATGTTACAGAGATAGGAAGGGGTGTAGGGGGCTGAAGGAGGTTACAGAGATAGGGAGGGTTGTAGGGACTGGAGGAGGTTACAGAGATAGGGAGGGTTGTAGGGGCTGGAGGAGGTTACAGACATAGAGAGGGGTGTAGGGGGCAGGAGGAGGTTACAGAGATAGGGAGGGGTGTAGGGGACTGGAGGAGGTTACAGAGATAGGGAGGGGTGTAGGGGCTGGAGGAGGTTACAAAGATAGGGAGGGTTGTAGGAGCTGGAGGGGTTACAGAGATAGGGAGGGTTGTAGGAGCTGGAGGGGTTACAGAGATAGGGAGGGGTGTAGGGGGCTGGAGGAGGTTACAGAGATAGGGAGGGGTGTAGGGGGCTGGAGGAGGTTACAGAGATCGGGAGGGGTGTAGGGGCTGGAGGAGGTTACAGAGATAGGGAGGGGTGTAGGGACTGGAGGAGGGGATGGAGATAGGGAGGGGCGTAGGGACTGGAGGAGGGTATGGAGATAGGGAGGGGTGCAGGGGGCTGGAGGAGTTTACAGAGATAGGGAGGGGTGTAGGGGCTGGAGGAGGTTACAGAGATAGGGAGGGGTGTAGGGGCTGGAGGAGGTTACAGAGATAGGGAGGGGTGTAGGGGGCTGGAGGAGGTTACAGAGATCGGGAGGGGTGTAGGGGCTGGAGGGGGTTACAGACATAGGGAGGGTTATAGGGACTGGAGGAGGTTACAGTGATAGGGAGGGTTGTAGGGGGCTGGAGGAGGTTACAGAGATAGGGAGGGGTGTAGGGGTCTGGAGGAGGTTACAGAGATAGGGCGATGTAGGGGCTGGACGAGGTTACAGAGATAGGGAGCATTGTAGGGGCTGGAGGGGGTTACATAGATTGGGAGGGGTGTAGGGGGCTGGAGGAGGTTACAGAGATTGGGAGGGGTGTAGGGGGCTGGAGGAGGTTACAGAGATAGGGAGGGGGTAGGGGGCTGGAGGAGGTTACAGAGATAGGGAAGGGTGCAGGGGGCTGGAGGAGGTTTCAGAGATAGGGAGGAGTGCAGAGGGCTGGAGGAGGTTACAGAGATAGGGAGGGGTGGAGGGACTGGAGGAGGTTACAGAGATAGGGAGGGTTGTAGGGGGCTGGAGGAGGGTATGGAGATAGGGAGGGGTGCAGGGGGCTGGAGGAGGTTACGGAGATAGGGAGGGGTGCAGGGGGCTGGAGGAGGTAGCAGAGAGAGGGATGGTTGTAGGGGCTGGAGGAGTTACAGAGATAGGGAGGGGTGTAGGGGCTGGAGGAGGTAGCAGAGATAGGGATGGTTGTTGGGGCTGGAGGAGGTTACAGAGATAGGGAGGGTTGAAGGTTCTCGAGAAGGTTACAGAGATCGGGAGGGTTGTAGGATGCTGGAGGAGGTTAGAGATAGGGAGGGTTGTAGGGGGCTGGAGGAGGTTACAGAGATAGGGAGGGTTGTAGGGACTGGAGGAGGTTACAGAGATAGGGAGGGGTGTAGGGGGCTGAAGGAGGTTACAGAGATAGGGAGGGTTGTAGGGGCTGGAGGAGGTTACAGAGATAGGGAGGGTGTAGGGGGCTGGAGGAGGTTACAGAGATAGGGAGGGTGTAGGGGGCTGGAGGATGTTACAGAGATAGGAAGGGGTGTAGGGGGCTGAAGGAGGTTACAGAGATAGGGAGGGTTGTCGGGACTGGAGGAGGTTACAGAGATAGGGAGGGTTGTAGGGGCTGGAGGAGGTTACAGACATAGAGAGGGGTGTAGGGGGCAGGAGGAGGTTACAGAGATAGGGAGGGGTGTAGGGGACTGGAGGAGGTTACAGAGATAGGGAGGGGTGTAGGGGCTGGAGGAGGTTACAAAGATAGGGAGGGTTGTAGGAGCTGGAGGGGTTACAGAGATAGGGAGTGTTGTAGGAGCTGGAGGGGTTACAGAGATAGGGAGGGGTGTAGGGGGCTGGAGGAGGTTACAGAGATCGGGAGGGGTGTAGGGGCTGGAGGAGGTTACAGAGATAGGGAGGGGTGTAGCGGGCTGGAGGAGGTTACAGAGATAGGGAGGGGTGTAGGGACTGGAGGAGGGGATGGAGATAGGGAGGGGCGTAGGGACTGGAGGAGGGTATGGAGATCGGGAGGGGTGCAGGGGGCTGGAGGAGTTTACAGAGATAGGGAGGGCTGTAGGGGCTGGAGGAGGTTACAGAGATAGGGAGGGTGTAGGGGGCTGGAGGAGGTTACAGAGATCGGGAGGGGTGTAGGGGCTGGAGGGGGTTACAGACATAGGGAGGGTTATAGGGACTGGAGGAGGTTACAGTGATAGGGAGGGTTGTAGGGGGCTGGAGGAGTTTACAGAGATAGGGAGGGGTGTAGGGGTCTGGAGGAGGTTACAGAGATAGGGCGATGTAGGGGCTGGACGAGGTTACAGAGATAGGGAGCATTGTAGGGGCTGGAGGGGGTTACATAGATTGGGAGGGGTGTAGGGGGCTGGAGGAGGTTACAGAGATAGGGAGGGGGTAGGGGGCTGGAGGAGGTTACAGAGATAGGGAGGGGTGTAGGGGGCTGGAGGAGGTTACAGAGATAGGGAGGGTGTAGTGGCTGGAGGAGGTTACAGAGATAGGGAGGGTGTAGGTGGCTGGAGGAGGTTACAGAGATAGGGAGGGGTGTAGGGGGCTGAAGGAGGTTACAGAGATAGGGAGGGGTGTAGGGGACTGGAGGAGGTTACAGAGATAGGGAGGGGTGTAGGGGACTGGAGGAGGTTACAGAGATAGGGAGGGGTGTAGGGGACTGGAGGAGGTTCCAGAGACAGGGAGGGTTGTAGGGGGCAGGAGGAGGTATGGAGATAGGGAAGGGTGCAGGGGGCTGGAGGAGGTTTCAGAGATAGGGAGGAGTGCAGAGGGCTGGAGGAGGTTACAGAGATAGGGAGGGGTGGAGGGACTGGAGGAGGTTACAGAGATAGGGAGGGTTGTAGGGGGCTGGAGGAGGGTATGGAGATAGGGAGGGGTGCAGGGGGCTGGAGGAGGTTACGGAGATAGGGAGGGGTGCAGGGGGCTGGAGGAGGTAGCAGAGAGAGGGATGGTTGTAGGGGCTGGAGGAGTTACAGAGATAGGGAGGGGTGTAGGGCTGGAGGAGGTAGCAGAGATAGGGATGGTTGTTGGGGCTGGAGGAGGTTACAGAGATAGGGAGGGTTGAAGGTTCTCGAGAAGGTTACAGAGATCGGGAGGGTTGTAGGATGCTGGAGGAGGTTAGAGATAGGGAGGGTTGTAGGGGGCTGGAGGAGGTTACAGAGATAGGGAGGGTTGTAGGGACTGGAGGAGGTTACAGAGATAGGGAGGGGTGTAGGGGGCTGAAGGAGGTTACAGAGATAGGGAGGGTTGTAGGGGCTGGAGGAGGTTACAGAGATAGGGAGGGTGTAGGGGGCTGGAGGAGGTTACAGAGATAGGGAGGGTGTAGGGGGCTGGAGGATGTTACAGAGATAGGAAGGGGTGTAGGGGGCTGAAGGAGGTTACAGAGATAGGGAGGGTTGTAGGGACTGGAGGAGGTTACAGAGATAGGGAGGGTTGTAGGGGCTGGAGGAGGTTACAGACATAGAGAGGGGTGTAGGGGGCAGGAGGAGGTTACAGAGATAGGGAGGGGTGTAGGGGACTGGAGGAGGTTACAGAGATAGGGAGGGGTGTAGGGGCTGGAGGAGGTTACAAAGATAGGGAGGGTTGTAGGAGCTGGAGGGGTTACAGAGATAGGGAGGGTTGTAGGAGCTGGAGGGGTTACAGAGATAGGGAGGGGTGTAGGGGGCTGGAGGAGGTTACAGAGATCGGGAGGGGTGTAGGGGCTGGAGGAGGTTACAGAGATAGGGAGGGGTGTAGCGGGCTGGAGGAGGTTACAGAGATAGGGAGGGGTGTAGGGATTGGAGGAGGGGATGGAGATAGGGAGGGGTGTAGGGACTGGAGGAGGGTATGGAGATCGGGAGGGGTGCAGGGGGCTGGAGGAGTTTACAGAGATAGGGAGGGGTGTAGGGGCTGGAGGAGGTTACAGAGATAGGGAGGGGTGTAGGGAGCTGGAGGAGGTTACAGAGATAGGGAGGGGTGTAGGGGGCTGGAGGAGGTTACAGAGATAGGGAGGGGCGTAGGGGCAGGAGGAGGTTACAGAGATAGGGAGGGTGTAGGGGGCTGGAGGAGGTTACAGAGACGGGAGGGGTGTAGGGGCTGGAGGGGGTTACAGAGATCGGGAGTGCTGTAGGGGCTGGAGGAGGTTACAGAGATAGGGAGGGGTGTAGGGGGCTGGAGGAGGTTACAGAGATCGGGAGGGGTGTAGGGGCTGGAGGAGGTTACAGAGATAGGGAGGGGTGTAGCGGGCTGGAGGAGGTTACAGAGATAGGGAGGGGTGTAGGGACTGGAGGAGGGGATGGAGATAGGGAGGGGTGTAGGGACTGGAGGAGGGTATGGAGATCGGGAGGGGTGCAGGGGGCTGGAGGAGTTTACAGAGATAGGGAGGGGTGTAGGGGCTGGAGGAGGTTACAGAGATAGGGAGGGGTGTAGGGAGCTGGAGGAGGTTACAGAGATAGGGAGGGGTGTAGGGGGCTGGAGGAGGTTACAGAGATAGGGAGGGGCGTAGGGGCTGGAGGAGGTTACAGAGATAGGGAGGGTGTAGGGGGCTGGAGGAGGTTACAGAGACGGGAGGGGTGTAGGGGCTGGAGGGGGTTACAGAGATCGGGAGTGCTGTAGGGGCTGGAGGAGGTTACAGAGATAGGGAGGGGTGTAGGGGGCTGGAGGAGGTTACAGACATAGGGAGGGTTATAGGGACTGGAGGAGGTTACAGTGATAGGGAGAGTTGTAGGGGGCTGGAGGAGGTTACAGAGATAGGGAGGGGTGGAGGAGGTTACAGAGATAGGGCGATGTCGGGGCTGGACGAGGTTACAGTGATAGGGAGGGTTGTAGGGGCTGGAGGGGGTTACATAGATTGGGAGGGGTGTAGGGGGCTGGAGGAGGTTACAGAGATAGGGAGGGGGTAGGGGGCTGGAGGAGGTTACAGAGATAGGGAGGGGTGGAGGGGGCTGAAGGAGGTTACAGAGATAGGGAGGGGTGTAGGGGACTGGAGGAGGTTACAGAGATAGGGAGGGGTGTAGGGGACTGGAGGAGGTTACAGAGATAGGGAGGGGTGTAGTGGACTGGAGGAGGTTCCAGAGACAGGGATAGTTGTAGGGGGCAGGAGGAGGTATGGAGATAGGGAGGGGTGCAGGGGGCTGGAGGAGGTTTCAGAGATAGGGAGGAGTGCAGGGGGCTGGAGGAGGTTACAGAGATAGGGAGGGGTGTAGGGACTGGAGGAGGTTACAGAGATAGGGAGGGTTGTAGGGGGCTGGAGGAGGGTATGGCGATAGGGAGGGGTGCAGGGGCTGGAGGAGGTTACGGAGATAGGGAGGGGTGCAGGGGGCTGGAGGAGGTTACGGAGATAGGGAGTGGTGCAGGGGGTTGGAGGACGTTACAGAGATAGGGAGGGTTGTAGGGGGCTGGAGGAGGTTACAGAGATAGGGAGGGGTGTAGGGGGCTGGGGGAGTTTACAGAGATAGGGAGGGTTGTAGGGGGCTGGAGGAGGTTACAGAGATAGGGAGGGTTGTAGAGGGCTGGAGGAGGTTACAGAGATAGGGAGTGTTGCAGAGGCTGGAGGAGGTTATAGAGATAGGGAGGGGTGTAGGGGGCTGGGGGAGGTTACAGAGATAGGGAGGGATGTAGGGGGCTGGAGGAGGTTACAGAGATAGGGAGGGGTGTAGGGGGCTGGGGGAGGTTACAGAGATAGGGAGGGTTGTAGGGGCTGGAGGAGGCTACAGAGATAGGGAGGGGTGTAGGGGCTGGAGGAGGTTACAGAGATAGGGATTGTTGTAGGGGCTGGAGGAGGTTACAGAGATAGAGAGGGGTGTAGGGGGCAAGAGGAGGTTACAGAGATAGGGAGGGGTGTAGGGGACTGGAGGAGGTTACAGAGATAGGGAGGGGTGTAGGGGCTGGAGGAGGGTACAGAGATAGGGAGGGTTGTAGGGGCTGGAGGAGGTTACAGAGATAGGGAGGGTTGTATGAGCTGGAGGGGTTACAGAGATAGGGAGAGGTGTAGGTGCTGGAGGAGATTACAGAGATAGGGATGGGTGTAGGGGGCTGGAGGAGGATACAGAGATAGGGAGGGGCGTAGGGGCTGGAGGAGGGTATGGAGATAGGGAGGGGTGCAGGGGGCTGGAGGAGGTTACAGAGATAGGGAGGGTTGTAGGGACTGGAGGAGGTTACAGAGATAGGGAGGGGTGTAGGGGGCTGGGGGAGGTTACAGAGATAGGGAGGGTTGTAGGGGCTGGAGGAGGTTACAGAGATAGGGAGGGGTGTAGGGGCTGGAGGAGGTTACAGAGATAGGGAGGGGTGTAGAACGTTGGAGGAGGTTACAGAGATAGGGAGGGTTTTAGGGGCTGGAGGAGGTTACAGAGATAGGGAGGGGTGTAGGGGCTGGAGGATGTAGCAGAGATAGGGAGGGTTGTAGGGGCTGGAGGAGGTTACAGAGATAGGGAGGGTTGTAGGTTCTCGAGAACGTTACAGAGATAGGGAGGGGTGCAGGGGGCTGGAGGAGGTTACAGAGATAGGGAGGGGTGTAGGGACTGGAGGAGGTTACAGAGATAGGGAGGGGTGTAGGAGGCTGGAGGAGGTTACAGAGATAGGGAGGGGTGTAGGGGGCTGGAGGATGTTACAGAGATAGGGAGGGTTGTAGGGGCTGGAAGAGGTTACAGAGATAGGGAGGGTAGGAGGCTGGAGGAGGTTACAGAGATAGGGAGGGGTGTAGGGGCTGGAGGATGTTACAGAGATAGGGAGGGTGGGGGTCCAGAGCCGGCAGCATTCCTCTGGGCAGGCTGGACGTATCAGCTGGGGATATGGCTGTGTGTCCCACTGCGAACCGCACCTTCCAGGGACTGCATCTCCTCCAGGGCCGTGTTCATTCGCTCTGTCAGGTCTCCCTGCTTCCTCCCCGCATCCTCCACACTGTGATTCTCAAAGTAATGATCTCGGAACAGGTACAGCTCATTCACCAACTCCTGCAAGTAAGACGACGATTGTGTTTATTGAAAACCTTTCACAATTTCAGCACCACTTAAAGGATTTTACTCCCTCAGTACTGACCCTCTGACAGTGCAGCGCTCCCTCAGTACTGACCCTCTGACAGAGCGGCACTCCCTCAGTACTGACACTCTGACAGTGCGGCATTCCCTCAGTACTGACTCTCTGACAGTGCGGCCCTCCCTCAGTACTGACCCTCTGACAGTGCAGCGCTCCCTCAGTACTGACCCTCTGACAGTGCGGCACTCCCTCAGTACTGACACTCTGACAGTGCGGCATTCCCTCAGTACTGACCCTCTGACAGTGCGGCACTCCCTCAGTACTGACCCTCTGACAGTGCTGCACTCTCTCAGTACTGACACTCTGACAGTGCGGCACTCCCTCAGTACTGACACTCTGACAGTGCAGCGCTCCCTCAGTACTGACCCTCTGACAGTGCGGCGCTCCCTCAGCACTGACCCTCTGACAGTGCAGCACTCCCTCAGCACTGACCCTCTGACAGTGCGGCACTCCCTCAGTACTGACCCTCTGACAGTGCAGCACTCCCTCAGTACTGACCCTCTGACAGTGCGGCACTCCCTCAGTACTGAACCTCTGACAGTGCGGCACTCCCTCAGTACTGTCCCTCTGACAGTGCGGCACTCCCTCAGTACTGACCCTCTGACAGTACGGCACTCCCTCAGTACTGACTCTCTGACAGTGCAGCACTCCCTCAGTACTGACCCTCTGACAGTGCGGCACTCCCTCAGTACTGACCCTCTGACAGTGCAGCTCTCCCTCAGTACTGAACCTCTGACAGTGCGGCACTCCCTCAGTACTGACCCTCTGACAGTGCGGCACTCCCTCAGGACTGACCCTCTGACAGTGCGGCACTCCCTCAATACTGACCTTCTGACAGTGCAGCACTCCCTCAGTACTGTCCCTCTGACAGTACGGCACTCCCTCAGTACTGACCCTCTGACAATGCAGCACTCCCTCAGTACTGACCCTCTGACAGTGCGGCACTCCCTCAGTACTGACCCTCTGACGGTGCTGCACTCCCTCAGTTCTGACCCTCTGACAGTGCTGCACTCCCTCAGTACTGACCCTCTTACAGTGCGGCACTTCCTCAGTACTGACCCTCTGACAGTGCAGCCCTCCCTCAGTACTGATCCTCTGACAGTGCGGCACTCCCTCAGTACTGACCCTCTGACAGTGCGGCCCCCTCTCAGTACTGACCCTCTGACGGTGCAGCACTCCCTCAGTACTGACTCTCTGACAGTGCGGCCCCCTCTCAGTACTGACCCTCTGACAGTGCGGCACTCCCTCAGTACTGACCCTCTGACAGTGCGGCACTCCCTCAGAACTGACCTTCTGACAGTGCGGCACTCCCTCTGTACTGATCCTCTGACAGTGCGGCACTCCCTCAGTACAGACCCTCTGACAGTGCGGCACTCCCTCAGTATTGACCCTCCGACAGTGCGGCACTCCCTCAGTATTGACCCTCTGACAGAGCGGCCCCCTCTCAGTACTGACCCTCTGACGGTGCAGCACTCCCTCAGTACTGACTCTCTGACAGTGCGGCCCCCTCTCAGTACTGACCCTCTGACAGTGTGGCTCTCCCTCAGTACTGACCCTCTGACAGTGCGGCACTCCCTCAGAACTGACCCTCTGACAGTGCGGCACTCCCTCTGTACTGATCCTCTGACAGTGCGGCACTCCCTCAGTACAGACCCTCTGACAGTGCGGCACTCCCTCAGTATTGACCCTCCGACAGTGCGGCACTCCCTCAGTATTGACCCTCTGACAGTGCAGCGCTCCCTCAGTACTGACCCTCTGACAGTGCGGCACTCCCTCAGTACTGACCCTCTGACAGTGCGGCACTCCCTCAGTACTGACCCTCTGACAGTGCAACACTCCCTCAGTACTGACCCTCTGACAGTGAGGCACTCCATCAGTTTTGACTCTCCGACAGTGCGGCACTCCCTCAGTATTGACCCTCTGACAGTGCTGCGCACCCTCAGTACTTAGAACATAGAACAATACAGTGCAGTACAGGCCCTTCGGCCCACGATGTTGCACCGAAACAAAAGCCATCTAACCTACACTATGCCATTATCATCCATATGTTTATCCAATAAACTTTTAAATGCCCTCAATGTTGGCGAGTTCACTACTGTAGCAGGTAGGGCATTCCACGGCCTCACTACTCTTTGCGTAAAGAACCTACCTCTGACCTCTGTCCTATATCTATTACCCCTCAGTTTAAAGTTATGTCCCCTCGTGCCAGCCATATCCATCCGCGGGAGAAGGCTCTCACTGTCCACCCTATCCAACCCCCTGATCATTTTGTATGCCTCTATTAAGTCTCCCCTTAAACTTCTTCTCTCCAACGAAAACAACCTCAAGTCCATCAGCCTTTCCTCATAAGATTTTCCCTCCATACCAGACAACATCCTGGTAAATCTCCTCTGCACCCGCTCCAAAGCCTCCACGTCCTTCCTATAATGCGGTGACCAGAACTGTACGCAATACTCCAAATGCGGCCGTACCAGAGTTCTGTACAGCTGCAACATGACCTCCCGACACCGGAACTCAATCCCTCTACCAATAAAGGCCAACACTCCATCGGCCTTCTTCACAACCCTATCAACCTGGGTGGCAACTTTCAGGGATCTATGTACATGGACACCTAGATCCCTCTGCTCATCCACACTTTCAAGAACTTTACCATTAGCCAAATATTCCGCATTCCTGTTATTCCTTCCAAAGTGAATCACCTCACACTTCTCTACATTAAACTCCATTTGCCACCTCTCAGCCCAGCTCTGCAGCTTATCTATATCCCTCTGTAACCTGCTACATCCTTCCACACTATCGACAACACCACCGACTTTAGTATCGTCTGCAAATTTACTCACCCACCCTTCTGCGCCTTCCTCTAGGTCATTGATAAAAATGACAAACAGCAACTGCCCCAGAACAGATCCTTGTGGTACTCCACTTGTGACTGTACTCCATTCTGAACATTTCCCATCAACCACCACCCTCTGTCTTCTTTCAGCTAGCCAATTTCTGATCCACATCTCTAAATCACCCTCAATCCCCAGCCTCCGTATTTTTTGCAATAGCCTACCGTGGGGAACCTTATCAAACGCTTTGCTGAAATCCATATACACCACATCAACTGCTCTACCCTCGTCTACCTGTTCAGTCACCTTCTCAAAGAACTCAATAAGGTTTGTGAGGCATGACCTACCCTTCACAAAGCCATGCTGACTATCCCTGATCATATTATTCTTATCTAGATGATTATAAATCTTGTCTCTTATAATCCCCTCCAAGACTTTACCCACTACAGACGTGAGGCTCACCGGTCTATAGTTGCCGGGGTTGTCTCTGCTCCCCTTTTTGAACAAAGGGACCACATTTGCTGTCCTCCAGTCCTCTGGCACTATTCCTGTAGCCAATGATGACATAAAAATCAAAGCCAAAGGTCCAGCAATCTCTTCCCTGGCCTCCCAGAGAATCCTAGGATAAATCCCATCAGGTCCCGGGGACTTATCTATTTTCAGCCTGTCCAGAATTGCCAACACCTCTTCCCTACGTACCTCAATGCCATCTATTCTATTAGCCTGGGGCTCAGCATTCTCCTCCACAACATTATCTTTTTCCTGAGTGAATCTACTGACCCTCTGACAATGCGGCACTCCCTCAGTACTGACCCTCTGACAGTGCAGCGCTCCCTCAGTACTGACCCTCTGACAGTGCGGCGCTCCCTCAGTGCTGACCCTCTGACAGTGCGGCAGTCCCTCAGTACTGACCCTCTGACAGTGCGGCGCTCCCTCAGTACTGACCCTCCGACAGTGCGCGCTCCCTCAGTACTGACCCTCTGACAGTGCAGCGCTCCCTCAGTACTGACCCTCTGACATTTAAACATCCAGGGATTCACAACCTATCGAAAAGACAGAGAGGTGGGCAGACGGGGCGGGGTTGCCTTGTTAATTAGGAATGAAATTAAATCAATAGCACTAAACGTCATAGGGTCAGATGATGTGGAGTCTGTGTGGGTAGAATTGAGGAACCACAAAGGCAAAAAAAACATAATGGGAGTTATGTACAGGCCTCCTAACAGTGGTCAGGACCGGGGGCACAAAATGCACCATGAAATAGAAAGGGCATGTGAGAAAGGCAAGGTCACAGTGATCATGGGGGACTTCCAATATGCAGGTGGACTGGGTAATTAATGTTGCCAGTGGACCCAAAGAAAGGGAATTAATTGAATGTTTACAGGAGGGCTTTTTGGAACAGCTTGTGATGGAGCCCACAAGGGAACAGGCCATTCTAGACTTAGTGTTCCGTAATGAGCCAGACTTGATAAAAGATCTTAAAGTAAGGGAACACTTAGGAGGCAGTGATCATAATATGGTAGAATTCAGTCTGCAATTTGAAAGAAAGAAGGTAGAATCAGATGTAAAGGTGTTACAGTTAAATAAAGGTAACTACAGGGGCATGAGGGAGGAACTGACGAAAATCGACTGGGAGCAGAGCCTAGTGGGAAAGACAGTAGAACAGCAATGGCAGGAGTTTCTGGGAGTAATTGAGGACACAGTACAGAGGTTCATCCCAAAGAAAAGAAAGGTTATCAGAGGTGGGATTAGGCAGCCATGGCTGACAAAGGAAGTTAGGGAATGCATCAAAGCAAAAGAGAAAGCCTATAATGTGGCAAAGAGTAGTGGGAAGTCAGAAGATTGGGAAGGCTACAAAAACAAACAGAGGATAACAAAGAGAGAAATAAGGAAAGAGAGGATCAATTATGAAGGGAGGCTAGCCAGTAACATTAGGAATGATAGTAAAAGTTTCTTTAAATACATTAAAAACAAACGGGAGGCAAAAGTAGACATTGGGCTGCTCCAAAATGACGCTGGTAATCTAGTGATGGGAGACAAGGAAATAGCTGAGGAACTAAATAAGTACTTTGCGTCAGTCTTCACAGTAGAAGACATGAGTAATATCCCAACAATTCCGGAGAGTCAAGGGGCAGAGTTGAATATGGTAGCCATCACAAAGGAGAAAGTGCTGGAGAAACTAACAGGTCTAAAAATTGATAAATCCCCGGGCCCAGATGGGCTACATCCTAGAGTTCTAAAGGAGGTAGCTGAAGAAATAGTGGAGGCGTTAGTTATGATCTTTCAAAAGTCACTGGAGTCAGGGAAAGTCCCAGAGGATTGGAAAATCGCTGTTGTAACCCCCCTGTTCAAGAAGGGAACAAGGAAAAAGATGGGAAATTATAGGCCAATTAGCCTAACTTCGGTTGTTGGCAAGATTCTAGAATCCATTGTTAAGGATGAGATTTCTAAATTCTTGGAAGTGCAGGGTCGGATTAGGACAAGTCAGCATGGATTTAGTAAGGGGAGGTCGTGCCTGACAAACCTGTTAGAGTTCTTTGAAGAGATAACAAATAGGTTCGACCAAGGAGAGCCAATGGATGCTATCTATCTTGACTTCCAAAAGGCCTTTGATAAGGTGCCTCACGGGAGACTGCTGAGTAAAATAAGGGCCCATGGTATTCGAGGCAAGGTACTAACATGGATTGACGATTGGCTGTCAGGCAGAGAGTTGGGATAAAAGGTTCTTTTTCGGAATGGCAACCGGTGGCGAGTGGTGTCCCGCAGGGTTCAGTGTTGGGGCCACAGCTGTTCTCTTTATATATTAACGATCTAGATGACGGGACTGGGGGCATTCTGGCTAAGTTTGCCGATGATACAAAGATAGGTGGAGGGGCAGGTAGTATGGAGGAGGTGGGGAGGCTGCAGACAGATTTAGACAGTTTAGGAGAGTGGTCCAAGAAATGGCTGATGAAATTCAATGTGGGCAAGTGCGAGGTCTTGCACTTTGGAAAAAAGAATAGAGGCATGGACTATTTTCTAAACGGTGACAAAATTCATAATGCTGAAGTGCAAAGGGACTTGGGAGTCCTAGACCAGGATTCTCTAAAGATAAACTTGCAGGTTGAGTCCGTAATTAAGAAAGCAAATGCAATGTTGTCATTTATCTCAAGAGGCTTGGAATATAAAAGCAGGGATGTACTTCTGAAGCTTTATAAAGCATTAGTTAGGCCCCATTTAGAATACTGTGAGCAATTTTGGGCCCCACACCTCAGGAAGGGCATACTGGCACTGGAGCGGGTCCAGTGGAGATTCACACGGATGATCCCAGGAATGGTAGGCCTAACATACGATGAACGTCTGAGGATCCTGGGATTATATTCATTGGAGTTTAGGAGGTTGAGGGGAGATCTTAGAATAAAAGGGAGTCACTTTAGAACAGAGATGAGGAGAAATTTCTTCAGCCAGAGAGTGGTGGGTCTGTGGAATTCATTGCCACAGAGGGCGGTGGAGATCGGGACGTTGAGTGTCTTTAAGACAGAATTTGATAAATTCTTGATTTCTCGAGGAATTAAGGGCTATGGAGAGAGCGGGTAAATGGAGTTGAAATCAGCCATGATTGAATGGTGGGGTGGACTCAATGGGCCGAATGGCCTTACTTCCACTCCTATGTCTTATGGTCTTATTGTGGCACTCCTTCAGTACTGACCCTCTGACAGTGCAGCACTCCTTCAGTACTGACCCTCTGACAGTGCGGCACTCCCTCAGTACTGACCCTCTGACAGTGCGACGCTCCCTCAGTACTGACCCTCTGACAGTGCGGCGCTCCCTCAGTACTGACCCTCTGACAGTGCGGTGCTCCCTCAGTACTGACCCTCTGACAGTGCAGCGCTCCCTCAGTACTGACCCTCTGACAGTGCGGCACTCCCTCAGTACTGACCCTCTGACAGTGCGGCACTCCCTCAGTACTGACCCTCTGACAGTGCGGCACTCCCTCAGTACTGACCCTCCGACAGTGCGTCGCTCCCTCAGTACTGGCCCTCTGACAGTGCGTCGCTCCCTCAGTACTGGCCCTCTGACAGTGCGGCACTCCTTCAGTACTGACCCTCTGATAGTGCGGCACTCCCTCAGTACTGACCCTCTGACAGTGCGGCACTCCCTCAGTACTGACCCTCTGACAGTGCGGCACTCCCTCAGTACTGACCCTCTTGACAGTGCAGCACTCCCTCAGTACTGACCCTCTGACAGTGCGGCACTCCCTCAGTACTGACCCTCTTGCCAGTGCAGTACTCCCTCAGTACTAACCATCTGACAGTGCGGCACTTCCTCAGTACTGACCCTCTGACAGTGCGGCACTCTTCATTACTGACCCTCTGACAGTGCAGCACTCCTTCAGTACTGACCCTCTGACAGTGCGGCGCTTCCTCAGTACTGACCCTCTGACAGTGCGGAGCTCCCTCAGTACTGACCCTCTGACAGTGCAGCACTCCCTCAGTACTGACCCTCCGAGAGAGAGGGAGGGAGCGAGAGACAAACGAGTGAGAAAATGAAAGAGCGAATGAGAAAGCGTGAGTGAGAACGAGAATTCCACAGCTTGGGGGACCCCAGGCAGCTGAAGACACGGCCGCTAATGGTGGAGCGATGGGAAAGGCGGGGTTTGCTGAAGAGGCCGGAATAGGAGAAACTCAGAGATCTCAAAGATGTGGAGATGATCAGTTGGGCTTTATGAAAAACAAATCTCCACTTGTGCATTCTGTGAGGAAAAAGAGGCTATTATTGCCTTGTCTAGCCAATTTCCAAGTATAGAGGCTGAAGGACATGGTCAAATAATATTAATCTTTATTGTCACAAGTAGGCTTACATAAACACTGCAATGAAGTTACTGTGAAAAGCCCCTAGTCGCCACATTCCGGCGCCTGTTCGGGTACACAGAGGGTGAATTCAGAATGTCCGAATTACCTAACAGCACGTCTTTCAGACTTGTGGGAGGAAACGCGGAGCTCCGGAGGAAACCCACGCAGACACAGGGAGAACATGCCGGGAATCGAACCCGGGACCCTGGAGCTGTGAAGCAACTGTGCTAACCACTGTGCTACCATGCCGCGTAATGAGTCACACAGACAACCTCCCACCCCACCCCAGACACACAAACACATGTACAGACAAACACAAACTCACACACAGACACAAACTCAGACAGGCTGGGTCAATACATCTTTCAAATGGAGCGAGATCCATTCTCCACCTTTAACTTGGAGAGGTGTATCTGGCCTGTGTGTGACCCAAGTCACACACTGACTCTGAACATCCTCACAACAGCTTCGGACAGACTTTTCTAAAGCACTTTTCATAACCTTTGGGTATCACAAACTGCTTCACAGGCAATGGAGCCCTTTTGAAATCCAGTCAGTGGTAATTTAGGAAATGGACCAGCGAATTTCAGAGAGACACAGAAACAGGATGAGATTGTGCTGTACATGTTTCACAGCTGACACTGAGACACACACGAGATGTACAATATCAATTATTATTCTGAAGCATGTGATTAAATCACCCTTAAACTAAATTCCAGTGTTTCAGAGTAAAGCTTTATCTGCACTGTCCATCAAACACTCACAACCCAAATACTGTCTGGGCTTAAATACAAATCTGTCCTGTCCAAAGAATTTTTCATTGCAGATAGTTATTTTTATTTTATGGAAAAGCAGAACTCAAATTGGCTTTGTGAAGGGTAGGTCATGCCTCACAAACCTTATCGAGTTCTTTGAGAAGGTGACTGAACAGGTAGACGAGGGTAGAGCAGTTGATGTGGTGTATATGGATTTCAGTAAAGCGTTTGATAGGGTTCCTCACGGTAGGCTATTGCAGAAAATACGGAGGCTGGGGATTGAGGGTGATTTAGAGATGTGGATCAGAAATTGGCTAGCTGAAAGAAGACAGAGGGTGGTGGTTGATGGGAAATGTTCAGAATGGAGTTCAGTGACAAGTGCCGTACAACAAGGATCTGTTCTGGGGCCGTTGCTGTTTGTCATTTTTATCAATGACCTAGAGGAAGGCGCAGAAGGGTGGGTGAGTAAATTTGCAGACGATACTAAAGTCGGTGGTGTTGTCGATAGTGTGGAAGGATGTAGCAGGTTACAGAGGGATATAGATAAGCTGCAGAGCTGGGCTGAGAGGTGGCAAATGGAGTTTAATGTAGAGAAGTGTGAGGTGATTCACTTTGGAAGGAATAATAGGAATGCGGAATATTTAGCTAATGGAAAAGTTCTTGAAAGTGTGGATGAGCAGAGGGATCTAGGTGTCCATGTACATAGATTCTTGAAAGTTGCCACCCAGGTTGATAGGGTTGTGAAGAAGGCCTATGGAGTGTTGGCCTTTATTGGTAGAGGGATTGAGTTTCGGAGCCATGAGGTCATGCTGCAGCTGTACAGAACTCTGGTACGGCCGCATTTGGAGTATTGCGTACAGTTCTGGTCACCGCATTATAGGAAGGATGTGGAGGTTTTGGAGCGGGTGCAGAGGAGATTTACCAGGATGTTGCCTGGTATGGAGGGAAAATCTTATGAGGAAAGGCTGATGGACTTGAGGTTGTTTTCGTTGGAGAGAAGAAGGTTAAGAGGAGACTTAATAGAGGCATACAAAATGATCAGGGGGTTGAATAGGGTGGACAGTGAGAGCCTTCTGCCGCGGATGGAAATGGCTGGCACGAGGGGACATAGCTTTAAACTGAGGGGTAATAGATATAGGACAGAGGTCAGAGGTAGGTTCTTTACGCAAAGAGTAGTGAGGCCGTGGAATGCCCTACCTGCTACAGTAGTGAACTCGCCAACATTGAGGGCATTTAAAAGTTAATTGGATAAACATATGGATGATAATGGCATAGTGTAGGTTAGATGGCTTTTGTTTCGGTGCAACATCGTGGGCCGAAGGGCCTGTACTGCGCTGTATTGTTCTATGTTCTATAAATTGCACCGAATCCAGGGTGGACTCTTGTTTATTTCAGCCCTTCACATTTAAACATGAAGTTTAAGCTCCGATTACAGGTGTCTGCTTGTCTCTGTTTGTATATTCTCTGTTATTGTTGTTTTGTCATTTGTCTGAAGTATTTGAATAATCGGCCTTGGTTAATCAATCCTTTCTCTCAGCACATGGAAGTTGTGAATCTTCAAGGCTGTCAGTCTGATATAGATAACAAAAAACTACATCCTTTGATCAATCCATTCCCCAACACTAAATCGATCTCACATATTTCCATAATGCAGGAATATCTCCATCAAACTTCCAATCAGTTCCCAATACTCTTGTGTTGTACAAATCGAGGAGTGTTCCTGGTGCTGGGCCATTGAAAGGGCTGAATGGCCTCTTCCTGACCCTGATACTAGCCCACTGGGGCTGAATGGCCTGCTGCTGACCCGGATGAGGTTTAATGGTGAAGGAGAGACATTGGGGGCGGTTTCCGGTGAACGGAGAGGTTTAAATGTTTATTTATTTACCCGCACTCGCCGCTCCCGCTCCGCCTCCTTCTCCGCCGCCATCTTGACCGGCGGCCCGCCCACTGACCGGAGGGGGACCGGTCCTCCAAGGCCGAGGAGCAGCCAGTCCTCCCGCCGGTCCTCCGAGCGCCAAGAGCGGCGACGCCCCCCACCCCGGTCCGAGAAAAGTCCACCAACCGCGCAGGCGCGCCGCTCACATCCCCCACCCCCGCCGAGAAACCTGGTCCTCCCAGCCGGTCCTCCAAGGCTGAGGAGCCGCCCGTGGTCGGCGGAGGGTCCCTGACACCCCGAGCTCTGGTCCTCCCAGGTAGACCTCCAAGGCTGAGGTGCGCCCCCCCCCCAGCCACAGGGAATCCCAGATTCACATTCGGTCCTCCAAGGGTGAGAAAAGAGGGTCTCGGCACAGGGATGAAAATTCTCATTGGTGAGATTTGGAGGAAATCCACCCCCCCTGACCGCCCCCTCCCTCCCCCTGACCGCCCCCTCCCTCCCCCTGACCCCCCCCCCTCCCTTCCCCTGACCCCCCCCTCCCTTCCCCTGACCCCCCCTCCCTTCCCCTGACCCCCCCCTCCCTCCCCCTGACCCCCCCCTCCCTTCCCCTGACCGCCCCCTCCCTTCCCCTGACCCCCCCCTCCCTTCCCCTGACCCCCCCCCTCCCTCCCCTCCCCCCTCCCTCCCCCTGACCGCCCCCTCCCTTCCCCTGACCCCCCCCCTCCCTTCCCCTGACCCCCCCCTCCCTTCCCCTGACCCCCCCTCCCTTCCCCTGACCCCCCCCCTCCCTTCCCCTGACCCCCCCCTCCCTCCCTCCCCCTCCCTCCCCCTGACCGCCCCCTCCCTTCCCCTGACCCCCCCCCTCCCTTCCCCTGACCCCCCCCTCCCTCCCCCTGACCCCCCCCTCCCTCCCCCTGACCCCCCCCTCCCTTCCCCTGACCCCCCCCCCTCCCTCCCTCCCCCCTCCCTCCCCCTGACCGCCCCCTCCCTTCCCCTGACCCCCCCTCCCTTCCCCTGACCCCCCCCTCCCCTCCCCCTGACCCCCCCCTCCCTTCCCCTGACCGCCCCCTCCCTTCCCCTGACCCCCCCCTCCCTTCCCCTGACCCCCCCCTCCCTCCCTCCCCCCTCCCTCCCCCTGACCGCCCCCCTCCCTTCCCCTGACCCCCCCCCTCCCTTCCCCTGACCCCCCCCCCTCCCTTCCCCTGACCCCCCCCCCTCCCTTCCCCTGACCCCCCCCCCTCCCTTCCCCTGACCCCCCCCCCCTCCCTCCCCCCCCTGACCCCCCCCCCTCCCTCCCCCTGACCCCCCCCCCTCCCTCCCCCTGACCCCCCCCCTCCCTCCCCCTGACCCCCCCCTCCCTCCCCCTGACCCCCCCTCCCTCCCCCTGACCCCCCCCCCTCCCCCTGACCCCCCCCCCTCCCTCCGACCCCCCCCCCTCCCTCCCCCTGACCCCCCCCCCCTCCCTCCCCCTGACCCCCCCCCCCCTCCCTCCCCCTGACCCCCCCCCCCCCTCCCTCCCCCTGACCCCCCCCCCCCCTCCCTCCCCCTGACCCCCCCGCCCCCCCTCCCTCCCCCTGACCCCCCCCCCCCCTCCCTCCCCCTGACCCCCCCCCCCTCCCTCCCCCTGACCCCCCCCCCCTCCCTCCCCCTGACCCCCCCCCCCTCCTCCCCCTGACCCCCCCCCCTCCCCCCTCCCTCCCCCTGACCCCCCCCCCTCCCTCCCCCTGACCCCCCCCCTCCCTCCCCCTGACCCCCCCCCCTCCCTCCCCCTGACCCCCCCCCCCTCCTCCCCCTGACCCCCCCCCCCTCCCCCTGACCCCCCCCCCTCCCTCCCCCTGACCCCCCCCCCTCCCTCCCCTGACCCCCCCCTCCCTCCCCCTGACCCCCCCCTCCCTCCCCCTGACCCCCCCCCCTCCCTCCCCCTGACCCCCCCCCCCTCCCCCTGACCCCCCCCCTCCCTCCCCCTGACCCCCCCCCCTCCCTCCCCCTGACCCCCCCCCCCTCCCTCCCCCTGACCCCCCCCCCTCCCTCCCCCTGACCCCCCCCCCTCCCTCCCCCTGACCCCCCCCCCTCCCTCCCCCTGACCCCCCCCCCTCCCTCCCCCTGACCCCCCCCCCTCCCTCCCCCTGACCCCCCCCCCCCCCTCCCTCCCCCTGACCCCCCCCCCTCCCTCCCCCTGACCCCCCCCCCTCCCTCCCCCTGACCCCCCCCCCCTCCCTCCCCCTGACCCCCCCCCCCTCCCTCCCCCTGACCCCCCCCCCCTCCCTCCCCCTGACCCCCCCCCCCTCCCTCCCCCTGACCCCCCCCCCCTCCCTCCCCCTGACCCCCCCCCCTCCCTCCCCCTGACCCCCCCCCCCTCCCTCCCCCTGACCCCCCCCCCCCTCCCCCTGACCCCCCCCCTCCCTCCCCCTGACCCCCCCCCCTCCCTCCCCCTGACCCCCCCCCCTCCCTCCCCCTGACCCCCCCCCCTCCCTCCCCCTGACCCCCCCCCCTCCCTCCCCCTGACCCCCCCCCCCCTCCCCCTCCCCCCTGACCCCCCCCCCTCCCTCCCCCTGACCCCCCCCCCCTCCCTCCCCCTGACCCCCCCCCCTCCCTCCCCCTGACCCCCCCCCTCCCTCCCCCTGACCCCCCCCCCTCCCTCCCCCTGACCCCCCCCCCCTCCCTCCCCCTGACCCCCCCCCCTCCCTCCCCCTGACCCCCCCCCCCTCCCTCCCCCTGACCCCCCCCCCCCCCCCCTGACCCCCCCCCCCTCCCTCCCTCCCCCCTGACCCCCCCCCCCTCCCTCCCCTGACCCCCCCCCCCTCCCTCCCCCTGACCCCCCCCCCTCCCTCCCCCTGACCCCCCCCCCCTCCCTCCCCCTGACCCCCCCCCCCTCCCTCCCCCTGACCCCCCCCCCCCTCCCTCCCCCTGACCCCCCCCCCCTCCCTCCCCCTGACCCCCCCCCCCTCCCTCCCCCTGACCCCCCCCCCCCTCCCCCTCCCCTGACCCCCCCCCTCCCTCCCCCCCCCTGACCCCCCCCCTCCCTCCCCCCCCTGACCCCCCCCCCCTCCCTCCCCCTGACCCCCCCCCCTCCCTCCCCCTGACCCCCCCCCCCCCTCCCTCCCCCTGACCCCCCCCCCCCTCCCTCCCCCTGACCCCCCCCCCCTCCCTCCCCCTGACCCCCCCCCCCTCCCTCCCCCTGACCCCCCCCCCCTCCCTCCCCCTGACCCCCCCCCCCTCCCTCCCCCTGACCCCCCCCCCCTCCCTCCCCCTGACCCCCCCCCCTCCCTCCCCCTGACCCCCCCCCCTCCCTCCCCCTGACCCCCCCCCCCTCCCTCCCCTGACCCCCCCCCCCTCCCTCTGACCCCCCCCCCCCTCCCTCCCCCTGACCCCCCCCCCCTCCCTCCCCCTGACCCCCCCCCCCCCCTCCCCCTGACCCCCCCCCCCCTCCCTCCCCCTGACCCCCCCCCCCCTCCCTCCCCCTGACCCCCCCCCCTCCCTCCCCCTGACCCCCCCCTCCCTCCCCCTGACCCCCCCCTCCCTCCCTCCCCCTGACCCCCCCCCCCCCTCCCTCCCCCTGACCCCCCCCCCCCTCCCTCCCCCTGACCCCCCCCCCCCTCCCTCCCCCTGACCCCCCCCCCCCTCCCTCCCCCTGACCCCCCCCCCCCCTCCCTCCCCCTGACCCCCCCCCCCTCCCTCCCCCTGACCCCCCCCCCCCTCCCTCCCCCTGACCCCCCCCCCTCCCTCCCCCTGACCCCCCCCCCCCTCCCTCCCCCTGACCCCCCCCCCCCTCCCTCCCCCTGACCCCCCCCCCCTCCCTCCCCCTGACCCCCCCCCCCTCCCTCCCCTGACCCCCCCCCCCTCCCTCCCCCTGACCCCCCCCCCCCTCCCTCCCCCTGACCCCCCCCCCCTCCCTCCCCCTGACCCCCCCCCCTCCCTCCCCCTGACCCCCCCCCCTCCCTCCCCTGACCCCCCCCCCCTCCCTCCCCCTGACCCCCCCCCCCTCCCTCCCCCTGACCCCCCCCCCCTCCCTCCCCCTGACCCCCCCCCCCTCCCTCCCCCTGACCCCCCCCCCCCCTCCCTCCCCCTGACCCCCCCCCCCCCTCCCTCCCCCTGACCCCCCCCCCCCTCCCTCCCCCTGACCCCCCCCCCCTCCCTCCCCCTGACCCCCCCCCCCTCCCTCCCCCTGACCCCCCCCCCTCCCTCCCCCTGACCCCCCCCCCCTCCCTCCCCCTGACCCCCCCCCCCCTCCCTCCCCCTGACCCCCCCCCCCTCCCTCTGACCCCCCCCCCCCTCCCTCCCCCTGACCCCCCCCCCCCTCCCTCCCCCTGACCCCCCCCCCCTCCCTCCCCCTGACCCCCCCCCCCCTCCCTCCCCCTGACCCCCCCCCCCCTCCCTCCCCCTGACCCCCCCCCCCCTCCCTCCCCCTGACCCCCCCCCCCCCTCCCTCCCCCTGACCCCCCCCCCCTCCCCCTCCCCCTGACCCCCCCCCCCCTCCCTCCCCCTGACCCCCCCCCCCCTCCCTCCCCCTGACCCCCCCCCCCTCCCTCCCCCTGACCCCCCCCCCCCTCCCTCCCCCTGACCCCCCCCCCCATCCCTCCCCCTGACCCCCCCCCCTCCCTCCCCCTGACCCCCCCCCCCTCCCTCCCCCTGACCCCCCCCCCTCCCTCCCCCTGACCCCCCCCCTCCCTCCCCCTGACCCCCCCCCCCCCTCCCCCTGACCCCCCCCCCTCCCTCCCCCTGACCCCCCCCCTCCCTCCACCTCCTGACCCCCCCCCTCCCTCCCCCTGACCCCCCCCTCCCTCCCCCTGACCCCCCCCTCCCTCCCCCTGACCCCCCCCTCCCTCCCCCTGACCCCCCCCTCCCTCCCCCTGACCCCCCCCTCCCTCCCCCTGACCCCCCCCTCCCTCCCCCTGACCCCCCCCTCCCTCCCCCTGACCCCCCCCTCCCTCCCCCTGACCCCCCCCCTCCCTCCCCCTGACCCCCCCCCTCCCTCCCCCTGACCCCCTCCCCTCCCTCCCCCTGACCCCCCCCTCCCTCCCCCTGACCCCCCCCTCCCTCCCCCTGACCCCCCCCTCCCTCCCCCTGACCCCCCCTCCCTCCCCCTGACCCCCCCCCTCCCCTCCCCCTGACCCCCCCCCTCCCTCCCCCTGACCCCCCCCCTCCCTCCCCCTGACCCCCCCTCCCTCCCCTGACCCCCCCCTCCCTCCCCCTGACCCCCCCCCTCCCTCCCCCTGACCCCCCCCTCCCTCCCCCTGACCCCCCCCTCCTCCCCCTGACCCCCCCCTCCCTCCCCCTGACCCCCCCCTCCCTCCCCCTGACCCCCCCCCTCCCTCCCCCTGACCCCCCCCCTCCCTCCCCCTGACCCCCCCCTCCCTCCCCCTGACCCCCCCCTCCCTCCCCCTGACCCCCCCCCTCCCTCCCCCTGACCCCCCCCCTCCCCTCCCCCTGACCCCCCCCCTCCCTCCCCCTGACCCCCCCCCTCCCTCCCCCTGACCCCCCCCCCTCCCTCCCCCTGACCCCCCCCCTCCCTCCCCCTGACCCCCCCCCCTCCCTCCCCCTGACCCCCCCCCTCCTCCCCCTGACCCCCCCCTCCCTCCCCCTGACCCCCCCCCCTCCCTCCCCCTGACCCCCCCCCCTCCCCTCCCCCTGACCCCCCCTCCCTCCCCCTGACCCCCCCCTCCCTCCCCCTGACCCCCCCTCCCTCCCCCTGACCCCCCCCTCCCTCCCCCTGACCCCCCCCCTCCCTCCCCCTGACCCCCCCCCCCTCCCTCCCCCTTGACCCCCCTCCCCCTTGACCCCCCCTCCCCCTGAGACCCCCTCTCCCCCTGAGACCCCCCCTCCCCCTGAGACCCCCCTCCCCCTGAACCCCCCCTCCCCCTGAACCCCCCTCCCCCTGACCCCCCCTCCCCCTGACCCCCCTGACCCCCCCTCCCCCTGACCCCTCCCCTCCCCCTGACCCCCCCCCTCCCCCTGACCCCCCCTCCCCCTGACCCCCCCTCCCCCTGACCCCCCCCTCCCCCTGACCCCCCCTCCCCCTGACCCCCCCTCCCCCTGACCCCCCCTCCCCCTGACCCCCCCCTCCCCCTGACCCCCCCTCCCCCTGACCCCCCCTCCCCTGACCCCCCCCCCCCTGACCCCCCCTCCCCTTGACCCCCCTCCCCCTGACCCCCCCTCCCCCTGACCCCCCCTCCCCCTGACCCCCCCCTGACCCCCCTCCCCCTGACCCCCCCTCCCCCTGACCCCCCCTGACCCCCCTCCCCCTGACCTCCCCCTGACCCCCCTCCCCCTGACCCCCCCCCTCCCCTGACCCCCCCCCTCCCCCTGACCCCCCCCATCCCCCTCCCACCCTCCCCCTGACCCCCCTCCCCTGATCCCCCCTCCCCCTCCCCTGACCCCCCCACCCCCTCCCCCTGACCCCCCCTTCCCCATGGACCCCCCTCCCCCTGACCCCCCCTCCCCCTCCCCCCTTCCCCCCCTCCCCCCCTCCCCCTCCGCCCCCCTTTCCCCCCCTCCCCCTGACCCCCCCCTCCCCCTGACCCCCCCTCCCCCTGACCCCCCTCCCCCTGACCCCCCCCCTCCCCCCTGACCCCCCCTCCCCCTGACCCCCCCTCCCCCTGACCCCCCCTCCCCCTGACCCCCCCTCCCCCTGACCCCCCCCCCTCCCTCCCCCTGACCCCCCCCCCCTCCCTCCCCCTTGACCCCCCCTCCCCCTTGACCCCCCCCTCCCCCTGAGACCCCCTCTCCCCCTGAGACCCCCCCTCCCCCTGAGACCCCCCTCCCCCTGAACCCCCCCTCCCCCTGAACCCCCCCCTCCCCCTGACCCCCCCTCCCCCTGACCCCCCTGACCCCCCCTCCCCCTGACCCCCTCCCCTCCCCCTGACCCCCCCCCTCCCCCTGACCCCCCCTCCCCCTGACCCCCCCTCCCCCTGACCCCCCCTCCCCCTGACCCCCCTCCCCCTGACCCCCCCCCTCCCCCTGACCCCCCCCTCCCCCTGACCCCCCCCTCCCCCTGACCCCCCCCTCCCCCTGACCCCCCCTCCCCCTGACCCCCCCCCCCTGACCCCCCTCCCCCTGACCCCCCCTCCCCTGACCCCCCCTCCCCCTGACCCCCCCTGACCCCCCCTGACCCCCCTCCCCCTGACCCCCCCTCCCCTGACCCCCCCCTGACCCCCCTCCCCCTGACCCCCCCCCTGACCCCCCCTCCCCCTGACCCCCCCTCCCCCTGACCCCCCCTCCCCCTGACCCCCCCCTCCCCCTGACCCCCCCCCCATCCCCCTCCCACCCCTCCCCCTGACCCCCCTCCCCTGATCCCCCCTCCCCCTCCCCTGACCCCCCCACCCCCTCCCCCTGACCCCCCCTTCCCCATGGACCCCCCTCCCCCTGACCCCCCCTCCCCCTCCCCCCTTCCCCCCTCCCCCCTCCCCCTCCGCCCCCCTTTCCCCCCCTCCCCCTGACCCCCCCTCCCCCTGACCCCCCCCTCCCCCTGACCCCCCTCCCCCTGACCCCCCCCCTCCCCCTGACCCCCCCTCCCCCTGACCCCCCCTCCCCCTGACCCCCCTCCCCCTGACCCCCCCTCCCCCTGACCCCCCCCTCCCCCTGACCCCCCCTCCCCCTGACCCCCCCTCCCCCTGACCCCCCCCTCCCCCTGACTCCCCCTGACCCCCCTCTCCCCCTGACCCCCCCTCTCCCCCTGACCCCCCCCCCTCTCCCCCTGACCCCCCTCTCCCCCTGACCCCCCCTCCCCCCCTGACCCCCCCCTCCCCCTGATCCCCCCTCTCCCCCTGACCTCCCTCCCGACCCCCCTCCCCTGACCCCCCTCCCCCTGACCCCCCCCCTCCCCCTGACCCCCCCCTCCCCCTGACCCCCCCCTCCCCCTGAACCCCCCCTCCCCCTGACCCCCCCCTCCCCCTGACCCCCCCCTCCCCCTGATCCCCCCTCCCCCTGACCCCCCCCCTCCCCCTGACCCCCCCCATCCCCCTGACCCCCCCCTCCCCCTGACCCCCCCCTCCCCCTGCCCCCCCCCTCCCCCTGACACCCCCTCCCCCTGACCCCCCCTCCCCCTGACCCCCCCCCCCTGACCCCCCCCCTCCCCCTGACCCCCCCCTCCCCCTGACCCCCCCCCTCCCCCTGACCCCCCTCCCCCTGACCCCCCCCTCCCCCTGAACCCCCCCCCTCCCCTGACCCCCCCCTCCCCCTGACCCCCCCCTCCCCCTGACCCCCCCCTCCCCCTGACCCCCCCCTCCCCCTGACCCCCCCTCCCCTGACCCCCCCCTCCCCCTGACCCCCCCCTCCCCCTGACCCCCCCCCCCTCCCCTGAGCCCCCCCTCCCCCTCCCCTGACCCCCTGACCCCCCCTCCCCCTGGACCCCCCTCCCCCTGACCCCCCCTCCCCCTGACCCCCCCCTCCCCCTCACCCCCCCTCCCCCTCACCCCCCCCTCCCCCCTCACCCCCCCTCCCCCTGACCCCCCCTCCCCCTGACCCCCCCCTCCCCCTGACCCCCCCTCCCCTGATCCCCCCTCCCCCTGACCCCCCCTCCCCCTGACCCCCCCTCCCCCTGACCCCCCCCTCCCCCTGACCCCCCCCTCCCCCTGACCCCCCCCTCCCCCTGACCCCCCCCTCCCCCTGACCCCCCCCTCCCCCTGACCCCCCCCTCCCCCTGACCCCCCCCCTCCCCCCTGACCCCCCCCCTCCCCCTGACCCCCCCCCTCCCCCTGACCCCCCCCTCCCCCTGAGCCCCCCCTCCCCCTGAGCCCCCCCTCCCCCTGACCCCCACTCCCCCTCCCCCTGACCCCCCTCCCCCTGACCCCCCCTCCCCCTGACCCCCCCCTCCCCCTGACCCCCCCTCCCCCTGACCCCCCCTCCCCCTGAGCCCCCCTCCCCCTGACCCCCACTCCCCTCCCCTGACCCCCCTCCCCCTGACCCCGCTCCCCCTGACCCCCCTCCCCCTGACTCCCCTCCCCCTGACTCCCCTCCCCCTGACTCCCCTCCCCCTGACACCCCTCCCCCTGACCCCCCTCCCCCCTGACCCCCCTCCCCCTGACCCCCTGACCCCCCTCCCCCTGACCCCCCTCCCCCTGACCCCCCTCCCCCTGACCCCCCTCCCCCTGACCCCCCTCCCCCTGACCCCCCTCCCCCTGACCCCCCCTCCCCCTGACCCCCCCTCCCCCCACTGACCCCCCTCCCTCCCCCTGACCCCCCCTCCCCTGACCCCCCCTCCCCCCTGACCCCCCCCCTCCCCCACCTGACCCCCCCTCCCCCCACTGACCCCCCCTCCCCCCACTGACCCCCCCTCCCCCCACTGACCCCCCCTCCCCCCACTGACCCCCCCTCCCCCCACTGACCCCCCCTCCCCCCACTGACCCCCCTCCCCCCACTGACCCCCCCTCCGCCCACTGACCCCCCTCCGCCCACTGACCCCCCTCCGCCCACTGACCCCCCCTCCGCCCACTGACCCCCCTCCGCCCACTGACCCCCCCCTCCGCCCACTGACCCCCCCCTCCGCCCACTGACCCCCCCCTCCGCCCACTGACTCCCCCCTCCGCCCACTGACTCCCCCCTCCGCCCACTGACTCCCCCCTCCGCCCACTGACTCCCCCCTCCGCCCACTGACCCCCCCTCCGCCCACTGACCCCCCCCTCCGCCCACTGACCCCCCCCCTCCGCCCACTGACCCCCCTCCCGCCCACTGACCCCCCCCTCCCGCCCACTGACCCCCCCTCCGCCCACTGACCCCCCTCCGCCCACTGACCCCCCCTCCGCCCACTGACCCCCCCTCCGCCCACTGACCCCCCCTCCGCCCACTGACCCCCCCCTCCGCCCACTGACCCCCCCTCCGCCCACTGACCCCCCCTCTGCCCACTGACCCCCCCTTCGCCCACTGACCCCCACTGACCCCCCCCTCCCCCCACTGACCCCCCCCCACTGACCCCCCTCCCCCCACTGACCCCCCCACTGACCCCCCCCTCCCCCCACTGACCCCCCCTCCCCCCACTGACCCCCCCTCCCCCCACTGACCCCCCCCTCCCCCCCACTGACCCCCCTCCCCCCACTGACCCCCCTCCCCCCACTGACCCCCCTCCCCCCACTGACCCCCCTCCCCCCACTGACCCCCCTCCCCCCACTGACCCCCCCTCACCCCATTGATCCCCCCCTCACCCCACTGACCCCCCCTCACCCCACTGACCCCCCCCCTCCCCCCACTGACCCCCCCCTCCCCCTGACCCCCCCCTCCCCCTGACCCCCCCCCTCCCCCTGACCCCCCCCTCCCCCTGACCCCCCCCTCCCCCTGACCCCCCCTCCCCCTGACCCCCCCTCCCCCCTGACCCCCCCTCCCCCTGACCCCCTCTCCCCCTGACCCCCCCTCCCCCTGACCCCCCCTCCCCTGACCCCCCCCTCCCCTGACCCCCCCCTCCCCCTGACCCACCCCCCTCACCATGACCCACCCCCCTCCCCCTGACCCCCCCACCCCACTGATCCCCCCCTCCCACTGACCCCCCCTCCCCCTGACCCCCCCTCCCCCTGACCCCCCCTCCCCCTGACCCCCCCTCCCCCTGACCCCCCCTCCCCCTGACCCCCCCTCCCCCTGACCCCCCCCTCCCCCTGACCCCCCCGACCCCCCCTCCCCCTGACCCCCCCTCCCCCTGACCCCCCCCCCTCCCCCTGACCCCCCCCTCCCCCTGACCCCCCCCTCCCCCTGACCCCCCCCCCTCCCCCTGACCCCCCCCCCTCCCCCTGACCCCCCCCCCTGACCCCCCCTTCCCCCTGACCCCCCCCTCCCCCTGACCCCCCCCCCCTCCCCTGACCCCCCCCCTCCCCCTGACCCCCCCCCTCCCCCTGGACCCCCCCCCCTCCCCCTGACCCCCCCTCCCCCTGACCCCCCCCTCCCCCTGACCCCCCCCTCCCCCCCCCCCCCCCCTCCCCCTGACCCCCCCTCCCCCTGACCCCCCCCTGACCCCCCCTCCCCCTGACCCCCCCCTGACCCCCCCTCCCCCTGACCCCCCCCTGACCCCCCCTCCCCCTGACCCCCCCCCTCCCCTGACTCCCCCCCTCCCCCCTCCCCCTGACCCCCCCTCCCCCTGACCCCCCCTCCCCCTGACCCCCCCCCTCCCCCTGACCCCCCCTCCCCCTGACCCCCCCCTCCCCCTGACCCCCCCTCCCCCTGACCCCCCCTCCCCCTGACCCCCCCCTCCCCCTGACCCCCCCTCCCCCTGACCCCCCCTCCCCCTGACCCCCCCCCTGACCCCCCCCCTCCCCCTGACCCCCCCTCCCCCTGACCCCCCCTCCCCCTGACCCCCCCTCCCCCTGACCCCCCCCTCCCCCTGACCCCCCCCTCCCCCTGACCCCCCCTCCCCCTGACCCCCCCTCCCCCTGACCCCCCCTCCCCCTGACCCCCCCTCCCCCTGACCCCCCCCTCCCCCTGACCTCCCCCTCCCCCTGACCCCCCCCTCCCCCTGACCCCCCCCTCCCCCTGACCCCCCCCTCCCCCTGACCCCCCTCCCCCTGACCCCCCCTCCCCCTGACCCCCCCTCCCCCCTGACCCCCCCTTCCCCCTGACCCCCCCCTTCCCCCTGACCCCCCCTCCCCCTGATCTCCCCCCTCCCCCTGACCCCCCCCTCCCCCTGCCCCTCCCCCTCCCCCTGCCCCTCCCCCTCCCCTGACCCTCCCCCTCCCCCTGACCCCCCCTCCCCCTGACCCTCCCCCTCCCCTGACCCCCCCCTCCCCCTCCCCTGATCCCCCCTCCCCTGATCCCCCCTCCCCCTCCCCTGATCCCCCCTCCCCCTCCCCTGATCCCCCCTCCCCCTCCCCTGACCCCCCCCCTCCCCCCCTCCCCCCTTCCCCCCCCCTCCCCCCCTGACCCCCCCTCCCCTGACCCCCCCTCCCCCTGACCCCCCCTCCCCCTGACCCCCCCCTCCCCCTGACCCCCCCTTCCCCCTGACCCCCCCTCCCCCTGACCCCCCCTCCCCCTGACCCCCCCTCCCCCTGACCCCCCCTCCCCCTGACCCCCCTCTCCCCCTGCCCCCCCCCTCCCCCCTGCCCCACCCCTCTCCCCTGCCCCACCCCTCCCCCTGACCCCCCCCTCCCCCTGACCCACCTCTTCCCCCTGACCCACCTCTTCCCCCTGACCCACCTCTTCCCCCTGACCCCCCCCTCCCCCTGACCCCCCCTCCCCCTGACCTCCCCTCCCCCTGACCTCCCCCCTGACCTCCCCCTGATCTCCCCCTCCCCCTGACCCCCCCCTCCCCCTGACCCCCCCTCCCCCCTGACCCCCCTCCCCCTGACCCTCCCCCTCCCCTGACCCCCCTCCCCCTGACCCTCCCCGCTCCCCTGACCCTCCCCCTCCCCTGACCCTCCCCCTCCCCTGACCCCCCCTCCCCCTCCCCTGACCCCCCCCTCCCCCTCCCCTGACCCCCCCTCCCCCTCCCCTGACCCCCCCTCCCCCTCCCCTGACCCCCCCCTCCCCCCTCCCCTGACCCCCCCTCCCCCTCCCCTGACCCCCCCCTCCCCCCTCCCCTGACCCCCCCTCCCCCTCCCCTGACCCCCCCTTTCCCCCCTCCCCTGCCCCCCTCCCCTGACCCCCCCTCCCCCTGACCCCCCCCTCCCCCTGCCCCCCCCCTCTCCCCTGCCCCCCCTCTCCCCTGCCCCCTCTCCCCCTGCCCCCCCTCTCCCCTGCCCCCCCTCTCCCCCTGCCCCCCCTCTCCCCCTGCCCCCCCCTCTCCCCCTGCCCCCCCCTCTCCCCCTGCCCCCCCTCTCCCCCTGCCCCCCTCTCCCCTGCCCCCCCTCTCCCCCTGCCCCCCCCTCTCCCCCTGCCCCCCCCTCCCCCTGCCCCCCTCTCCCCCTGCCCCCCCCTCTCCCCCTGCCCCCCCCTCTCCCCCTGCCCCCCCCCTCTCCCCCTGCCCCCCCTCTCCCCCTGCCCCCCCCTCTCCCCCTGCCCCCCCTCTCCCCCTGCCCCCCCTCTCCCCCTGCCCCCCCCTCTCCCCCTGCCCCCCCCTCTCCCCCTGCCCCCCCTCTCCCCCTGCCCCCCCTCTCCCCCTGCCCCCCCTCTCCCCCTGCCCCCCCCTCTCCCCCTGCGCCCCCCCTCTCCCCCTGCCCCCCCCCTCTCCCCCTGCCCCCCCCTCTCCCCCTGCCCCCCCTCTCCCCCTGCCCCCCCTCTCCCCCTGCCCCCCCTCTCCCCCTGCCCCCCCTCTCCCCCTGCCCCCCTCTCGCCCCCCTGACCCCCCCCCCGACCCCTCCCCCTCCCCCCCCCCCTCCCCCTGACCCCCCCTCCCCCTGACCCCCCCCTCCCCCTGACCCCCCCCTCCCCCTGACCCCCCCCCTCCCCCTGACCCCCCCCCTCCCCCTGACCCCCCCCTCCCCCCTGACCCCCCCCCGACCCCCCTCCCCCTGACCCCCCCGACCCCCCCTCCCCCCTGACCCCCCCCTCCCC